>NW_025728798.1:0-110215 GCF_021461385.2 Schistocerca piceifrons | reverse complement strand
GTGAAACACTGAAATTGTATCGGAATTAAATACAAAAGGCACAATGCCGACTTAAGTACAAGAAAACTGACTCTTGTTACTGTCTATGTTTTGAACCATTCCTGGGACACTAGTTATAGATTCCGATGCTTCACGTCAGGTTTACTGTATCCCTCTGACCTTCTTATTGACGATGAAACACAGAAATTGCATCGGAATTAAATACAAAAGGCACAATGCCGACTTAAGTACAAGAAAACTGTCTCTTCTTACAGTCTATGTTGTGAACAATTCATGGGACACTCGTTATAGATTCCGTTGCTTTACTTCAGGTTCACTGTATCCCTCTGACCTTCTTATTGACGATGAAACACAGAAATTTCTTCGGAATTAAATACAAAAGTCACAATGCCGACTTAAGTAAAAGAAAACTAACTCTTCTAACTGTCTATGTTTGAACCGTTCCTGTTACACTAGTTATGGGTTCCGATGCTTCACTTCAGGTTTACTGTATCCCTCTGACCTTCGTATTGACGATGAAACACACAATTTGCAACGGAATTAAATACAAAATGCACAATGCCGACTTAAGTACAAGAAAATTGAGTCTTCTTACTGTCTATGCTTTGAACCATTCCTGTGACACTAGTTATAGATTCCGATGCTTCACTTCAGGTTTACTGTATCCTTCTGAAGTTCTTATTGACGATGAAACACAGAAATTGCATCGGAATTAAATACAATAGGCACAATGCCGACTTAAGTACAAGATAACTGACTCTTCTTACTGTGTAAGTTTTGAACCATTCCTGTGACACTAGTTATTGAATCCTATGCTTCACTTCAGGTTTACTGTATCCCTCTGACCTTCTTATTGACGATGAAACACAGAAATTGCATCAGAATTAAATACAAAAGGCACAATGCCGACTCAAATACAAGAAAACTGACTCTTCTTACTGTCTATGTTTGAACCATTCCTGTGACACTAGTCATAGATTCCGATGCTTCACTTCAGGTTTACTGTATCCCTCTGACCTTCTTATTGACGATGAAACACAGAAATTACATCGGAATTAAATAGAAAAGTCACAATGCCGACTTAAGTACAAGAAAACTGACTCTTCTTACTGTCTATGTCATGAACCATTCCTGTGACACAAGTTATAGATTCCGATGCTTCACTTTAGGTTTACTGTATCCCTCTGACCATCTTCTTGACGATGAAAAACAGATATTGCATCGGAAATAAATACAAACAGCACAATGCCGACTTAATTACAAGAAAAATGACTCTTCTTACTGTCTATGTTTTGAACCATACCTGCGACACTAGTTACAGATTCCGATGCTTCACTTCAGGTTTACTGTATACCTCTGACCTCCTTATTGACGATGAATCACAGAAATTGCATCGGAATTAAATACAAAAGGCACAATGCTGACTTAAGTACAAGAAAAATTACTCTTCTTACGGTCTATGTTTCGAAACATTCATGTGACACTAGCTATAGATTCCGATGCTTCACTTCAAGTTTACTGTATCCCTCTGACCTTCTTATTGACGATGAAACACAGAAATTGCATTGGAATTAAATACAAAAGGCACAATGCTGACTTAAGTACAAGAAAACTGACTCTTCTTACTGTCTATGTTTTGAACCATTCATGTGACACTAGTTATGGATTCCGATGCTTTACTTCAGGTTTACTGTATCCCTCTGACCTTCTTTTTGACGATGAAACACAGAAATTGCATCGGAATTAAATACAAAAGGCACATTGCCGACTTAAGTACAAGAAAACTGACTCTTCTTACTGTCTATGTTTTGAACCTTTCCTGTGACACTAGTTATAGATTACGATGGTTCACTTCAGGGTTACTGTATCCCTCTGACCTTCTTATTGACGATGAAACACAGAAATTGCATCGGAATTAAATACAAAAGGCACAATGCCGACTTAAGTACAAGAAAACTGACTCTTCTTAATGTCTATGTTTTGAACCATTCCTGTGACACTAGTTATTGATTCCGATGCTTCACTTCAGGATTACTGTATCCTTCCGGCCTTCTTATTGACGATGAATCACAGAAATTGCATCGGAATTAAATAGAAAAGTCACAATGCCGACTTAAGTAAAAGAAAACTAACTCTTCTAACTGTCTATGTTTGAACCATTCCTGCTACACTAGTTATAGATTCCGATGCTTCACTTCAGGTTTACTGTATCCCTCTGACCTTCGTATTGACGATGAAACACACAATTTGCAACGGAATTAAATACAAAATGCACAATGCCGACTTAAGTACAAGAAAATTGACTCTTCTTACTGTCTATGCTATGAACAATTCCTGTGACACTAGTTATAGATTCCGATGCTTCACTTCAGGTTTACTGTATCCTTCTGATGTTCTTATTGACGATGAAACACAGAAATTGCATCGGAATTAAATACAATAGGCACAATGCCGACTTAAGTACAAGATAACTGACTCTTCTTACTGTGTAAGTTTTGAACCATTCCTGTGACACTAGTTATTGAATCCTATGCTTCACTTCAGGTTTACTGTATCCCTCTGACCTTCTTATTGACGATGAAACACAGAAATTGCATCAGAATTAAATACAAAAGGCACAATGCCGACTTAAATACAAGAAAACTGACTCTTCTTACTGTCTATGTTTGAACCATTCCTGTGACACTAGTCATAGATTCCGATGCTTCATTTCAGGTTTACTGTATCCCTCTGACCTTCTTATTGGCGATGAATCACAGAAATTACATCGGAATTGAATATAAACGGCACAATGCCGATTTAAGTACAAGAAAACTGACTCTTCTTACTGTCTATAATTTGAACCATTACTGTGACACTAGTTATAGATTCCGATGCTTCACTTCAGGTTCACTGTATCCCTCTGACCTTCTTTTTGACGATGAAACACAGAAATTGCATCGGAATTAAATACAAAAGGCACAATTTCGACTTAAGTACAAGAAAACTGACTCTTCTTACTGTCTATGATTTGAACCATTCCTGTAACACTAGTTATAGATTCCGATGCTTCACTTCAGGTTTACTGTATCCCTCCGATCTTCTTATAGACGATGAAACATAGAAATTGCATCGGAATTAAATAGAAAGGGCACAATGCCGACTAAAGTACAAGTAAACTGACTCTTCTTACTGTCTATGTTTTGAACCATTCCTGTGACACTAGTTATAGATTCCGATGCTCCACTTCAGGTTTACTGCATCCCTCTGACCTTCTTATTGATGATGAAACACTGAAATTGCATCGGAATTAAATACAAAATGCACAGTGCCGACTTAAGTACAAGAAAACTGACTCTTCTTACTGTCTATGTTTTGAACCATTCCTGTGACACTTGTTATAGATTTCGATGCTTCACTTCAGTTTTACTGTATGCCTCTGACCTTCTTATTGACGATGAAACACAGAAATTACATCGGAATTAGATATAAAAGGCACAATGCCGATTTAAGTACAAGAAAACTGACTCTTCTTACTGTCTATGTTTTGAACCATTCCTGTGACACTAGTAATAGATTCCGATGTTTCACTTCAGGTTTACTGTATGCCTCTGACTTTCTTATTGACTGTGAAACACTGAAATTGTATCGGAATTAAATACAAAAGGCACAATGCCGACTTAAGTACAAGAAAACTGACGATGAAACACAGAAATTACATCGGAATTAGATATAAAAGGCACAATGCCGATTTAAGTACAAGAAAACTACTCTTCTTAGTGTCTATGTTTTGAACCATTCCTGTGACACTAGTAATAGATTCCGATGTTTCACTTCAGGTTTACTGTATGCCTCTGACTTTCGTATTGACTGTGAAACACTGAAATTGTATCGGAATTAAATACAAAAGGCACAATGCCGACTTAAGTACAAGAAAACTGACTCTTGTTACTGTCTATGTTTTGAACCATTCCTGGGACACTAGTTATAGATTCCGATGCTTCACGTCAGGTTTACTGTATCCCTCTGACCTTCTTATTGACGATGAAACACAGAAATTGCATCGGATTTAAATACAAAAGGCACAATGCCGACTTAAGTACAAGAAAACTGTCTCTTCTTACTGTCTATGTTGTGAACAATTCATGTGACACTCGTTATAGATTCCGTTGCTTTACTTCAGGTTTACTGTATCCCTCTGACCTTCTTATTGACGATGAAACACAGAAATTGCCTCGGAATTAAATACAAAAGGCACAATGCCGTCTTAAGTACGAGATAACTGACCCTTCTTACTGTCTGTGGTTTGAACCATTCCTGTTACACTAGTTATAGATTCCGATGCTTCACTTCAGGTTTACTGTATCCCTTTGACCTTCCTATTGACGATGAAACGCAGAAATAGCATCGGAATTAAAGAGAAAAGGCACAATGCCGACCTAAGTACAAGAAAACTGACTCTTCTTAATGTCTATGATTTGAACCATTCCTGTGACACTAGTTATTGATTCCGATGCTTCACTTCCGGTTTACTGTATCCCTCCGACCGTCTTATTGACGATGAAACACAGAAATTGCATCGGAATTAAATAGAAAAGTCACAATGCCGACTTAAGTACAAGAAAACTAACTCTTCTAACTGTCTATGTTTGAACCATTCCTGTTACACTAGTTATAGATTCCGATGCTTCACTTCAGCTTTACTGTATCCCTCTGACCTTCGTATTGACGATGAAACACACAATTTGCAACGGAATTAAATACAAAATGCACAATGCCGACTTAAGTACAAGAAAATTGACTCTTCTTACTGTCTATGTTTTAAACCATTCCTGTGACACTAGTTATAGATTCCGATGCTTCACTTCAGGTTTACTGTATCCTTCTGAAGTTCTTATTGACGATGAAACACAGAAATTGCATCGGAATTAAATACAATAGGCACAATGCCGACTTAAGTACAAGATAACTGACTCTTCTTACTGTGTAAGATTTGAACCATTCCTGTGACACTAGTTATAGAATCCTATGCTTCACTTCAGGTTT
The DNA here is from genome assembly GCF_021461385.2 of Schistocerca piceifrons. Classification (NCBI taxonomy): domain Eukaryota; kingdom Metazoa; phylum Arthropoda; class Insecta; order Orthoptera; family Acrididae; genus Schistocerca; species Schistocerca piceifrons. The sequence continues at coordinate 105,190 of NW_025728798.1, read as the reverse complement.
ACTGTATCCCTCTGACCTTCTTATTGACGATGAAACACAGAAATTGCATCAGAATTAAATACAAAAGGCACAATGCCGACTGAAGTACAAGAAAACTGACTCCTCTTACTGTCTATGTTTGAACCATTCCTGTGATACTAGTCATAGATTCCGATGCTTCACTTCAGGTTTACTGTATCCCTCTGACCTTCTTATTGACGATGAAACACAGAAATTGCATCGGAATTAAATAGAAAAGTCACAATGCCGACTTAAGTACAAGAAAACTGACTCTTCTTACTGTCTATGTCTTGAACCATTCCTGTGACACAAGTTATAGATTCCGATGCTTCACTTTAGGTTTACTGTATCCCGCTGACCATCTTCTTGACGATGAAAAACAGATATTGCATCGGAAATAAATACAAAATGCACAATGCCGACTTAATTACAAGAAAAATGACTCTTCTTACTGTCTATGTTTTGAACCATACCTGTGACACTAGTTACAGATTCCGATGCTTCACTTCAGGTTTACTGTATACCTCTGACCTCCTTATTGACGATGAATCACAGAAATTGCATCGGAATTAAATACAAAAGGCACAATGCTGACTTAAGTACAAGAAAAATGACTCTTCTTACTGTCTATGTTTTGAACCATTCATGTGACACTAGTTATAGATTCCGATGCTTCACTTCAAGTTTACTGTATCCCTCTGACCTTCCTATTGACGATGAAACACAGAAATTGCATTGGAATTAAATACAAAAGGCACAATGCTGACTTAAGTACAAGAAAACTGACTCTTCTTACTGTCTATGTTTTGAACCTTTCATGTGACACTAGTTATGGATTCCGATGCTTCACTTCAGGTTTACTGTATCCCTCTGACCTTCTTTTTGACGATGAAACACAGAAATTGCATCGGAATTAAATACAAAAGGCACAATGCCGACTTAAGTACAAGAAAACTGACTCTTCTTACTGTCTATGCTTTGAACCATTCCTGTGACACTAGTTATAGATTCCGATGCTTCACTTCAGGTTCAGTGTATCCCTCTGACCTTCTTATTGACGATGAAGCACCGAAATTGCATCGGAATTAAATACAAAAGGCACAATGCCGACTTAAGTACAAGAAAACTGCCTCTTCTTACTGTCTATGTTTTGAACAATTCATGTGACACTCGTTATAGATTCCGATGCTTTACTTCAGGTTTACTGTATCCATCTGACCTTCTTATTGACGATGAAACACAGATATTGCTTCGGAATTAAATACAAAAGGCACAATGCCGGCCTAAGTACAAGATAACTGACTATTCTTGCTGTCAATATTTTGAACCATTCCTGTGACACTAGTTATAGATTCCGATGCTTCACTTCAGGTTTACTGTATCCCTTCGACGTTCTTATAGACGATGATACATAGAAATTGCATCGGAATTAAATAGAAAAGGCACAAGGCCGACTTCAGTACAAGAAAACTGACTCTTCTTACTGTCTATGTTTTGAACCATTACTGTGACACTAATTATAGATTCCGATGCTTCACTTCAGATTCACTGTATCCCTCTGACCTTCTTTTTGACGGTGAAACAAAGAAATTGCATCGGAATGAAATACAAAAGTCACAATTCCGACTTAAGTACGAGAAAACTGACTCTTCTTACTGTCTATGTTTTGAACCATTCCTGTGACACTAGTTATAGATTCCGATGCTTCACTTCAGGTTTACTGTATCCCTCCGACCTTTTATAGACGATGAAACATAGACATAGCATCGGAATTAAATAGAAAAGGCACAATGCCGACTTAAGTACAAGTAAACTGACTCTTCTTACTGTCTATGTTTTGAACCATTCCTGTGACACTAGTTATAGATTCCGATGCTCCACTTCAGGTTTACTGTATCCCTCTGACCTTCTTATTGATGATGAAACACTGAAATTGCATCGGAATTAAATACAAAATGCACAGTGCCGACTTAAGTACAAGAAAATTGACTCTTCTTACTGTCTATGTTTTGAACCATTCCTGTGACACTTGTTATAGATTCTGATGCTTCACTTCAGGTTTACTGTATCCCTCTGACCTTCTTATTGACGATGAAACACAGAAATTGCATCGGAATTAAATAGAAAAGTCACAATGCCGACTTAAGTACAAGAAAACTGACACTTTTTACTGTCTATGGCTTGAACCATTCCTGTGACACAAGTTATAGCTTCCGATGTTTCACTTCAGGTTTACTGTATCCCTCTGACCTTCTTATTGACGATGAAACACAGAAATTACATCGGAATTAGATATAAATGGCACAATGCCGATTTAAGTACAAGAAAACTGACTCTTCATATTGTCTATGTTTTGAACCATTCCTGTGACACTAGTAATAGATTCCGATGTTTCACTTCAGGTTTACTGTATGCCTCTGACTTTCTTATTGACTGTGAAACACTGAAATTCTATCGGAATTAAATACAAAAGGCACAATGCCGACTTAAGTACAAGAAAACTGAATCTTCTTACTGTCTATGTTTTGAACCATTCATGTGACACTAGTTATGGATTCCGATGCTTCACTTCAGGTTTACTGTATCCCTCTGACCTTCTTATTGACGATGAAACACAGAAATTGCTTCGGAATTAAATACAAAAGGCACAATGCCGTCTTAAGTACGAGATAACTGACCCTTCTTACTGTCTGTGGTTTGAACCATTCCTGTTACACTAGTTATAGAATCCGATGCTTCACTTCAGGTTTACTGTATCCCTCTGACCTTTCTATTGACGATGAAACACAGAAATTGCATCGGAATTAAATAGAAAAGGCACAATGCCGACCTAAGTACAAGGAAACTGACTCTTCTTAATGTCTATGTTTTGAACCATTCCTGTGACAGTAGTTATTGATTCCGATACTTCACTTCAGGTTTACTGTATCCCTCCGACCTTCTTGTTGACGATGAAACACAGAAATTGCATCGGAATGAAACAGAAAAGTCACAATGCCGACTTAAGTACAGGAAAACTAACTCTTATAACTGTCTATGTTTGAACCATTCCTGTTACACTAGTTATAGATTCCGATGCTTCACTTCAGGTTTACTGTATCGCTCTGACCTTCGCATTGACGATGAAACACACAATTTGCAACGGAATTAAATACAAAATGCACAATGCCGACTTAAGTACAAGATAATTGACTCTTCTTACTGTCTATGTTTTGAACCATTCCTGTGACACTAGTTATAGATTCCGATGCTTCACTTCAGGTTTACTGTATCCTTCTGAAGTTCTTATTGACGATGAAACACAGAAATTGCATCGGAATTAAATACAATAGGCACAATGCCGACTTAAGTACAAGATAACTGACTCTTCTTACTGTGTAAGTTTTGAACCATTCCTGTGACACTAGTTATAGAATCCTATGCTTCACTTCAGGTTTACTGTATCCCTCTGACCTTCTTATTGACGATGAAACACAGAAATTGCATCAGAATTAAATACAAAAGGCACAATGCCGACTTAAGTACAAGAAAACTGACTCTTCTTACTGCCTATGTTTGAACCATTCCTGTGACACTAGTCATAGATTCCGATGCTTCACTTCAGGTTTACAGTATCCCTCTGACCTTCTTACTGACGATGAAACACAGAAATTGCATCGGAATTAAATAGAAAAGTCACAATGCCGATTTAAGTACAAGAAAACTGACTCTTCTTACTGTCTATGACTTGAACCACTCCTGTGACACAAGTTATAGATTCCGATGCTTCACTTTAGGTTTACTGTATCCCGTTGACTATCTTCTTGACGATGAAAAACAGATATTGCATCGGAAATAAATACAAAAGTCACAATGCCGACTTAATTACAAGAAAAATGACTCTTCTTACTGTCTATGTTTTGAACCATACCTGTGACATTAGTTACAGATTCCGATGCTTCACTTCAGGTTTACTGTATACCTCTGACCTCCTTATTGACGATGGATCACAGAAATTGTATCGGAATTAAATACAAAAGGCACAATGTTGACTTAAGTACAAGAAAAATGACTCTTCTTACTGTCTATGTTTTGAACCATTCATGTGACACTAGTTATAGATTCCGATGCTTCACTTCAAGTTTACTGTATCCCTCTGACCTTCTTATTGACGATGAAACACAGAAATTGCATTGGAATTAAATACAAAAGGCACAATGCTGACTGAAGTACAAGAAAACTGACTCTTCTAACTGTCTATGTTTTGAACCATTCATGTGACACTAGTTATGGATTCCGATGCTTCACTTCAGGTTTACTGTATCCCTCTGACCTTCTTTTTGACGATGAAACACAGAAATTGCATCGGAATTAAATACAAAAGGCACAATGCCGACTTAAGTACAAGAAAACTGACTCTTCTTACTCTCTATGCTTTGAACCATTCCTGTGACACTAGTTAAGGATTCCGATGCTCCACTTCAGGTTCACTGTATCCCTCTGACCTTCTTATAGACGATGAAACACCGAAATTGCATCGGAATTAAATACAAAAGGCACAATGCCGACATAAGTACAAGAAAACTGACTCTTCTTACTGTCTATGTTTTGAACTATTCATGTGACACTCGTTATTGATTTCGATGCTTTACTTCAGGTTTACTGTATCCCTCTGACCTTCTTATTGACGATGAAACACAGAAATTGCTTCTTAATTAAATAGAAAAGGCACAATGCCGACTTAACTACAAGATAACTGACTCTTCTTACTGTCAATGTTTTGAACCATTCCTCTGACACTAGTTATAGATTCCGATGCTTTACTTCAGGTTTACTGTATCCCTTCGACCTTCTTATAGACGATGAAACATGGAAATTGCATCGGAATTAAGTAGAAAAAGGCACAAGGCCGACTTAAGTACAAGAAAACTGACTCTTCTTACTGTCTATGTTTTGAACCATTCCTGTGACACTAGTTATAGATTCTGGTGCTTCATTTCAGGTTTACTGTATGCCTCTGACCTTCTTATTGACGATGAATCACAGAAATTACATCGGAATTAAATATAAAAGGCACAATGCCGATTTAAGTGCAAGAAAACTGACTCTTCTTACTGCCTATGTTTTGAACCATTACTGTGACACTAGTTATAGATTCCGATGCTTCACTTCAGGTTCACTGTACCCCTCTGACCTTCTTTTTGATGATGAAACAAAGTAATTGCATCGGAATTAAATACAAAAAGCACAATTCCGACTTAAGTACAAGAAAACTGACTCTTCTTACTGTCTATGTTTTAAACCATTCCTGTGACACTAGTTATAGATTCCGATGCTTCACTTCAGGTTTACTGTATCCCTCCGACCTTCTTATAGACGATGAAACACAGAAATTGCTTCGGAATTAAATACAAAAGGCACAATGCCGACTTAAGTACAAGAAAACTGACTCTTCTTACTGTCTATATTTTGAACCATTCCTGTGACACTAGTGATAGATTCCGATGGTTCACTTTGGGGCTACTGTATCCCTCTGACCTTCTTATTGACGATGAAACACAGAAATTGCATCGGAATTAAATAGAAAAGGCACAATGCCGCCTTAAGTACAAGTAAACTGACTCCTCTTACTGTCTATGCTTTGAACCATTCCTGTGACACTAGTTATAGATTCCGATGCTCCACTTCAGGTTTACTGTATCCCTCTGACCTTCTTATTGATGATGAAACACTGAAATTGCATCGGAATTAAATACAACATGCACAGTGCCGACTTAAGTACAAGAAAACTGACTCTTCTTACTGTCTATGTTTTGAACCATTCCTGTGACACTTGTTATAGATTCCGATGCTTCACTTCAGTTTTACTGTATGCCTCCGACCTTCTTATTGACGATGAAACACTGAAATTGCATCGGGATTAAATACAAAATGCACAGTGCCGACTTAAGTACAAGAAAACTGACCCTTCTTACTGTCTATGTTTTGAACCATTCCTGTGACACTAGTTATAGATTCCGATGCTTCACTTCAGGTTTACTGTATCCCTCCGACCTTCTTATAGACGATGAAACATAGAAATTGCATCGGAATTAAATAGAAAAGGCACAATGCCGACTTAAGTACAAGTACACTGACTCCTCTTACTGTCTATGTTTTGAACCATTCCTGTGACACTAGTTATAGATTCCGATGCTCCACTTCAGGTTTACTGTATCCCTCTGTCCTTCTTATTGATGATGAAACACTGACATTGCATCGGAATTAAATACAAATTGCACAGTGCCGACTTAAGTACAAGAAAACTGACTCTTCTTACTGTCTATATTTTGAACCATTCCTGTGACACTAGTGATAGATTCCGATGGTTCACTTTGGGGTTACTGTATCCCTCTGACCTTCTTATTGACGATGAAACACAGAAATTGCATCGGAATTAAATACAAAAGGCACAATGCCGACTTAAGTACAAGAAAACTGACTCTTCTTACTGTCTATGTTTTGAACCATTCATGTGACACTCGTTATAGATTCCGATGCTTTACTTCAGGTTTACTGTACCCCTCTGACCTTCTTATTGACGATGAAACACAGAAATTGCTTCGGAATTAAATACAAAAGGCACAATGCTGACTTAAGTACAAGATAACTGACTCTTCTTACTGTCAATGTTTTGAACCATTCCTGTGACACTAGTTATAGATTCCGATGCTTCACTTCAGGTTTACTGTATCCCTTCGACCTTCGTACAGACGATGAAACATAGAAATTGCATCGGAATTAAATAGAAAAGGCACAATGCCGCCTTAAGTACAAGTAAACTGACTCCTCTTACTGTCTATGCTTTGAACCATTCCTGTGACACTAGTTATAGATTCCGATGCTCCACTTCAGGTTTACTGTATCCCTCTGACCTTCTTATTGATGATGAAACACTGAAATTGCATCGGAATTAAATACAACATGCACAGTGCCGACTTAAGTACAAGAAAACTGACTCTTCTTACTGTCTATGTTTTGAACCATTCCTGTGACACTTGTTATAGATTCCGATGCTTCACTTCAGTTTTACTGTATGCCTCCGACCTTCTTATTGACGATGAAACACTGAAATTGCATCGGGATTAAATACAAAATGCACAGTGCCGACTTAAGTACAAGAAAACTGACCCTTCTTACTGTCTATGTTTTGAACCATTCCTGTGACACTAGTTATAGATTCCGATGCTTCACTTCAGGTTTACTGTATCCCTCCGACCTTCTTATAGACGATGAAACATAGAAATTGCATCGGAATTAAATAGAAAAGGCACAATGCCGACTTAAGTACAAGTACACTGACTCCTCTTACTGTCTATGTTTTGAACCATTCCTGTGACACTAGTTATAGATTCCGATGCTCCACTTCAGGTTTACTGTATCCCTCTGTCCTTCTTATTGATGATGAAACACTGACATTGCATCGGAATTAAATACAAATTGCACAGTGCCGACTTAAGTACAAGAAAACTGACTCTTCTTACTGTCTATATTTTGAACCATTCCTGTGACACTAGTGATAGATTCCGATGGTTCACTTTGGGGTTACTGTATCCCTCTGACCTTCTTATTGACGATGAAACACAGAAATTGCATCGGAATTAAATACAAAAGGCACAATGCCGACTTAAGTACAAGAAAACTGACTCTTCTTACTGTCTATGTTTTGAACCATTCATGTGACACTCGTTATAGATTCCGATGCTTTACTTCAGGTTTACTGTACCCCTCTGACCTTCTTATTGACGATGAAACACAGAAATTGCTTCGGAATTAAATACAAAAGGCACAATGCTGACTTAAGTACAAGATAACTGACTCTTCTTACTGTCAATGTTTTGAACCATTCCTGTGACACTAGTTATAGATTCCGATGCTTCACTTCAGGTTTACTGTATCCCTTCGACCTTCGTACAGACGATGAAACATAGAAATTGCATCGGAATTAAATAGAAAAGGCACAATGCCGCCTTAAGTACAAGTAAACTGACTCCTCTTACTGTCTATGCTTTGAACCATTCCTGTGACACTAGTTATAGATTCCGATGCTCCACTTCAGGTTTACTGTATCCCTCTGACCTTCTTATTGATGATGAAACACTGAAATTGCATCGGAATTAAATACAACATGCACAGTGCCGACTTAAGTACAAGAAAACTGACTCTTCTTACTGTCTATGTTTTGAACCATTCCTGTGACACTTGTTATAGATTCCGATGCTTCACTTCAGTTTTACTGTATGCCTCCGACCTTCTTATTGACGATGAAACACTGAAATTGCATCGGGATTAAATACAAAATGCACAGTGCCGACTTAAGTACAAGAAAACTGACCCTTCTTACTGTCTATGTTTTGAACCATTCCTGTGACACTAGTTATAGATTCCGATGCTTCACTTCAGGTTTACTGTATCCCTCCGACCTTCTTATAGACGATGAAACATAGAAATTGCATCGGAATTAAATAGAAAAGGCACAATGCCGACTTAAGTACAAGTACACTGACTCCTCTTACTGTCTATGTTTTGAACCATTCCTGTGACACTAGTTATAGATTCCGATGCTCCACTTCAGGTTTACTGTATCCCTCTGTCCTTCTTATTGATGATGAAACACTGACATTGCATCGGAATTAAATACAAATTGCACAGTGCCGACTTAAGTACAAGAAAACTGACTCTTCTTACTGTCTATATTTTGAACCATTCCTGTGACACTAGTGATAGATTCCGATGGTTCACTTTGGGGTTACTGTATCCCTCTGACCTTCTTATTGACGATGAAACACAGAAATTGCATCGGAATTAAATACAAAAGGCACAATGCCGACTTAAGTACAAGAAAACTGACTCTTCTTACTGTCTATGTTTTGAACCATTCCTGTGACACTAGTTATAGATTCCGATGCATCACTTCAGGTTCACTGTATCCCTCTGACCTTCTTATTGACGATGAAACACCGAAATTGCATCGGAATTAAATACAAAAGGCACAATGCCGACTTAAGTACAAGAAAACTGACTCTTCTTACTGTCTATGTTTTGAACCATTCATGTGACACTCGTTATAGATTCCGATGCTTTACTTCAGGTTTACTGTATCCCTCTGACCTTCTTATTGACGATGAAACACAGAAATTGCTTCGGAATTAAATACAAAAGGCACAATGCTGACTTAAGTACAAGATAACTGACTCTTCTTACTGTCAATGTTTTGAACCATTCCTGTGACACTAGTTATAGATTCCGATGCTTCACTTCAGGTTTACTGTATCCCTTCGACCTTCGTACAGACGATGAAACATAGAAATTGCATCGGAATTAAATAGAAAAGGCACAATGCCGCCTTAAGTACAAGTAAACTGACTCCTCTTACTGTCTATGCTTTGAACCATTCCTGTGACACTAGTTATAGATTCCGATGCTCCACTTCAGGTTTACTGTATCCCTCTGACCTTCTTATTGATGATGAAACACTGAAATTGCATCGGAATTAAATACAACATGCACAGTGCCGACTTAAGTACAAGAAAACTGACTCTTCTTACTGTCTATGTTTTGAACCATTCCTGTGACACTTGTTATAGATTCCGATGCTTCACTTCAGTTTTACTGTATGCCTCCGACCTTCTTATTGACGATGAAACACTGAAATTGCATCGGGATTAAATACAAAATGCACAGTGCCGACTTAAGTACAAGAAAACTGACCCTTCTTACTGTCTATGTTTTGAACCACTCCTGTGACACTAGTTATAGATTCCGATGCTTCACTTCAGGTTTACTGTATCCCTCCGACCTTCTTATAGACGATGAAACATAGAAATTGCATCGGAATTAAATAGAAAAGGCACAATGCCGCCTTAAGTACAAGTAAACTGACTCCTCTTACTGTCTATGTTTTGAACCATTCCTGTGACACTAGTTATAGATTCCGATGCTCCACTTCAGGTTTACTGTATCCCTCTGACCTTCTTATTGATGATGAAACACTGAAATTGCATCGGAATTAAGTACAAAATGCACAGTGCCGACTTAAGTACAAGAAAACTGACTCTTCTTACTGTCTATGTTTTGAACCATTCCTGTGACACTTGTTATAGTATCCGATGCTTCACTTCAGTTTTTCTGTATGCCTCTGACCTTCTTATTGACGATGAAACACAGAAATTGCATCGGAATTAAATACAAACATCACAATGCCGACTTAAGTACAAGAAAACTGACTCTTTTTACTGTCTATGTTTTGAACCATTCCTGTGACACTAGTTACAGATTCCGATGTTTCCCTTCAGGTTTACTGTATACCTCTGACATTCTTATTGACGATGAATCACAGAAATTGCATCGGAATTAAATACAAAAGGCACAAGGCTGACTTAAGTACAAGAAAAATGACTCTTCTTACTGTCTATGTTTGATCCATTCATGTGACACTAGTTATAGATTCCGATGCTTCACTTCAAGTATACTGTATCCCTCTGACCTTCTTATTGACGATGAAACACAGAAATTGCATCGGAATTAAATACAAAAGGCACAAGGCTGACTTCAGTACAAGAAAACTGACTCTTCTTACTGTCTATGTTTTGAACCATTCCTGTGACACTAGTTATAGATTCCGATGCTTTACTTCAGGTTTACTGTATCCTTCTGACCTTCTTATTGACGATGAAACACAGAAATTACATCGGAATTAGATATAAAAGGCACAATGCCGATTTAAGTACAAGAAAACTGACCCTTCTTACTCTCTATGTTTTGAACCATTCCTGTGACACCAGTTATAGATTCCGATGCTTCACTTCAGGTTTACTGTATGCCTCTGACCTTCTTAGTGACGATGAAACACAGAATTTGCTTCGGAATTAAATACAAAAGGCACAATACCGACTTAAGTACAAGAAAACTGACTCTGCTTATTGTCTATGTATTGAGCCATTTCTGTGACACTAGTTATAGATTCCGATGCTTCACTTCAGGTTTACTGTATCCCTCTGACCTTCTTTTTGAGGATGAAACACAGAAATTGCATCGGAATTAAATATAAAGGCACAATGCCGACTTAAGTACAAGAAAACTGACTCTTCTTACTGTCAATGTTTTGTACCATTCCTGTGACACTACTTATAGATTCCGATGCTTCACTTCAGGGTTACTGTATCCCTCTGACCTTCCTATTGACGATGAAACACAGAAATTGCATCGGAATTAAATACAAAAGGCACAATGCCGACTTAAGTACAAGAAAACTGACTCTTCTTACTGTCTATGTTTTGAACCATTCCTGTGACACTAGTTATAGATTCCGATGCTTCACTTCAGGGTCACTGTATCCCTCTGACCTTCTTATTGACGATGAAACACCGAAATTGCATCGGAATTAAATACAAAAGGCACAATGCCGACTTAAGTACAAGAAAACTGACTCTTCTTACTGTCTATGTTTTGAACCATTTATGTGACACTCGTTATAGATTCCGATGCTTTACTTCAGGTTTACTGTATCCCTCTGACATTCTTATTGACGATGAAAAACAGAAATTGCTTCGGAATTAAATACAAAAGGCACAATGCCGACTTAAGTACAAGATAACTGACTCTTCTTACTGTCAATGCTTTGAACCATTCCTGTGACACTACTTATAGATTCCGATGCTTCACTTCAGGTTTACTGTATCCCTCCGACCTTCTAATAGACGATGAAACATAGAAATTGCATCGGAATTAAATAGAAAAGGCACAAGGCCGACTTCAGTACAAGAAAACTGACTCTTCTTACTGCCTATGTTTTGAACCATTCCTGTGACACTAGTTATAGATTCCGATGCTTCACTTCAGGTTTACTGTATCCCTCTGACCTTCTTATTGACGATGAAACACAGAAATTACATCGGAATTAAATATAAAAGGCACAATGCCGATTTAAGTGCAAGAAAACTGACTCTTCTTACTGTCTATGTATTGAACCATTACTGTGACACTAGTTATAGATTCCGATGCTTCACTTCAGGTTCACTGTATCCCTCTGACCTTCTTTTTGACGATGAAACACAAATTGCATCGGAATTAAATACAAAATGCACAATTCCGACTTAAGTACAAGAAAACTGACTCTTCTTACTGTCTATGTTTTGAACCATTCCTATGACACTAGTTATAGATTCCGATGCTTCACTTCAGGGTTACTGTATAACTCTGACCTTCTTATTGACGATGAAACACAGAAATTGCATCGGAATTAAATACAAAAGGCACAATGCCGACTTAAGTACAAGAAAACTGACTCTTCTTACTGTCTATGTTTTGAACCATTCCTGTGACACTAGTTATAGATTCCGATGCTTCACTTCAGGTTCACTGTATCCCTCTGACCTTCTTATTGACGATGAAACATCGAAATTGCATCGGAATTAAATACAAAGGGCACAATGCCGACTTAAGTACAAGAAAACTGACTCTTCTTACTGTCTATGTTTTGAACCATTCATGTGACACTCGTTATAGATTTCGATGCTTTACTTCAGGTTTACTGTATCCCTGTGACCTTCTCATTGACGATGAAACAAAGAAATTGCTTCAGAATTAAATACAAAAGACACAATGCCGACTTAAGTACAAGATAACTGACTTTTCTTACTGTCAATGTTTTGAACCATTCCTGTGACACTAGTTATAGATTCCGATGCTTCACTTCAGGTTTACTGTATCCCTCCGACCTACTTATAGACGATGAAACATAGAAATTGCATAGGAATTAAATAGAAAAGGGACAATGCCGACTTAAGTACAAGAAAACTGACTCTTCTTACTGTCTATGTTTTGAACCATTCCTGTGACACTAGTTATCGATTCCGATGCTTCACTTCAGGTTTACTGTGTCCCTCTGACCTTCTTATTGATGATGAAACACTGAAATTGCATCGGAATTAAATACAAAATGCTCAATGCCCACTTAAGTACAAGAAAACTGACTCTTCTTACTGTCTATGATTTGAACCATTCCTATGACACTTGTTATAGATTCCGATGCTTCACTTCAGGTTTACTGTATGCCTCTGACCTTCTTACTGACGATGAAACACAGAAATAGCATCGGAATTAAATACAAACATCACAATGCCGACTAAAGTACAAGAAAACCTACTCTTCTGACTGTCTATGTTTTGAACCATTCATGTGACACCCAATATAGATTCCGATGCTTTACTTCAGGTTTACTGTAGCCCTCTGACCTTCTTACTGACGATGAAACACAGAAATTCCTTCGGTATTAAATACAAAGGCACAATGCCGACTTCAGTACAAGATAACTGACACTTCTTACTGTCTGTGATTTGAACCATTTCTGTGACACTAGTTATAGATTCCGATGCTTCACTTCAGGTTTACTGTGTCCCTCTGAACTTCTTATTGACGATGAAACACAAAAATTGCATCAGAATTAAATATAAAACGCACAATGCCGACTTAAGTACAAGAAAACTGACTCTTCTTACTGTCTATGCTTTGAACTATTCCTGTGAAACTAGTTATAGATTCCGATGCTTCACTTCAGGTTTACTGTATCCCTTCGACCTTCTTATAGACGATGAAACATGGAAATTGCATCGGAATTAAGTAGAAAAAGGCACAAGGCCGACTTAAGTACAAGAAAACTGACTCTTCTTACTGTCTATGTTTTGAACCATTCCTGTGACACTACTTATAGATTCTGATGCTTCATTTCAAGTTTACTGTATCCCTCTGACCTTCTTATTGACGATGAAACACAGAAATTGCATTGGAATTAAATACAAAAGGCACAATGCTGACTGAAGTACAAGAAAACTGACTCTTCTAACTGTCTATGTTTTGAACCATTCATGTGACACTAGTTATGGATTCCGATGCTTCACTTCAGGTTTACTGTATCCCTCTGACCTTCTTTTTGACGATGAAACACAGAAATTGCATCGGAAATAAATACAAAAGGCACAATGCCGACTTCAGTGCAAGAAAACTGACTCTTCTTACTGTCTATGCTTTGAACCATTCCTGTGACACTAGTTAAGGATTCCGATGCTCCACTTCAGGTTCACTGTATCCCTCTGACCTTCTTATTGACGATGAAACACCGAAATTGCATCGGAATTAAATACAAAAGGCACAATGCCGACATAAGTACAAGAAAACTGACTCTTCTTACTGTCTATGTTTTGAACTATTCATGTGACACTCGTTATTGATTTCGATGCTTTACTTCAGGTTTACTGTATCCCTCTGACCTTCGTATTGACGATGAAACACAGAAATTGCTTCTTAATTAAATAGAAAAGGCACAATGCCGACTTAACTACAAGATAACTGACTCTTCTTACTGTCAATGTTTTGAACCATTCCTCTGACACTAGTTATAGATTCCGATGCTTTACTTCAGGTTTACTGTATCCCTTCGACCTTCTTATAGACGATGAAACATGGAAATTGCATCGGAATTAAGTAGAAAAAGGCACAAGGCCGACTTAAGTACAAGAAAACTGACTCTTCTTACTGTCTATGTTTTGAACCATTCCTGTGACACTAGTTATAGATTCTGATGCTTCATTTCAGGTTTACTGTATGCCTCTGACCTTCTTATTGACGATGAATCACAGAAATTACATCGGAATTAAATATAAGAGGCACAATGCCGATTTAAGTGCAAGAAAACTGACTCTTCTTACTGTCTATGTTTTGAACCATTACTGTGACACTAGTTATAGATTCCGATGCTTCACTTCAGGTTCACTGTACCCCTCTGACCTTCTTTTTGATGATGAAACAAAGTAATTGCATCGGAATTAAATACAAAAGGCACAATTCCGACTTAAGTACAAGAAAACTGACTCTTCTTACTGTCTATGTTTTGAACCATTCCTGTGACACTAGTTATAGATTCCGATGCTTCACTTCAGGTTTACTGTATCCCTCCGACCTTCTTATAGACGATGAAACATAGAAATTGCATCGGAATTAAATAGAAAAGGCACAATGCCGACTTAAGTACAAGTACACTGACTCCTCTTACTGTCTATGTTTTGAACCATTCCTGTGACACTAGTTATAGATTCCGATGCTCCACTTCAGGTTTACTGTATCCCTCTGTCCTTCTTATTGATGATGAAACACTGACATTGCATCGAAATTAAATACAAATTGCACAGTGCCGACTTAAGTACAAGAAAACTGACTCTTCTTACTGTCTATATTTTGAACCATTCCTGTGACACTAGTGATAGATTCCGATGGTTCACTTTGGGGTTACTGTATCCCTCTGACCTTCTTATTGACGATGAAACACAGAAATTGCATCGGAATTAAATACAAAAGGCACAATGCCGACTTAAGTACAAGAAAACTGACTCTTCTTACTGTCTATGTTTTGAACCATTCCTGTGACACTAGTTATAGATTCCGATGCACCACTTCAGGTTCACTGTATCCCTCTGACCTTCTTATTGACGATGAAACACCGAAATTGCATCGGAATTAAATACAAAAGGCACAATGCCGACTTAAGTACAAGAAAACTGACTCTTCTTACTGTCTATGTTTTGAACCATTCATGTGACACTCGTTATAGATTCCGATGCTTTACTTCAGGTTTACTGTATCCCTCTGACCTTCTTATTGACGATGAAACACAGAAATTGCTTCGGAATTAAATACAAAAGGCACAATGCTGACTTAAGTACAAGATAACTGACTCTTCTTACTGTCAATGTTTTGAACCATTCCTGTGACACTAGTTATAGATTCCGATGGTTCACTTCAGGTTTACTGTATCCCTTCGACCTTCGTACAGACGATGAAACATAGAAATTGCATCGGAATTAAATAGAAAATCACAATGCCGCCTTAAGTACAAGTAAACTGACTCCTCTTACTGTCTATGCTTTGAACCATTCCTGTGACACTAGTTATAGATTCCGATGCTCCACTTCAGGTTTACTGTATCCCTCTGACCTTCTTATTGATGATGAAACACTGAAATTGCATCGGAATTAAATACAACATGCACAGTGCCGACTTAAGTACAAGAAAACTGACTCTTCTTACTGTCTATATTTTGAACCATTCCTGTGACACTTGTTATAGATTCCGATGCTTCACTTCAGTTTTACTGTATGCCTCCGACCTTCTTATTGACGATGAAACACTGAAATTGCATCGGGATTAAATACAAAATGCACAGTGCCGACTTAAGTACAAGAAAACTGACCCTTCTTACTGTCTATGTTTTGAACCATTCCTGTGACACTAGTTATAGATTCCGATGCTTCACTTCAGGTTTACTGTATCCCTCCGACCTTCTTATAGACGATGAAACATAGAAATTGCATCGGAATTAAATAGAAAAGGCACAATGCCGCCTTAAGTACAAGTAAACTGACTCTTCTTACTGTCTATGTTTTGAACCATTCCTGTGACACTAGTTATAGATTCCGATGCTCCACTTCAGGTTTACTGTATCCCTCTGACCTTCTTATTGATGATGAAACACTGAAATTGCATCGGAATTAAGTACAAAATGCACAGTGCCGACTTAAGTACAAGAAAACTGACTCTTCTTACTGTCTATGTTTTGAACCATTCCTGTGACACTTGTTATAGTATCCGATGCTTCACTTCAGTTTTACTGTATGCCTCTGACCTTCTTATTGACGATGAAACACAGAAATTGCATCGGAATTAAATACAAACATCACAATGCCGACTTAAGTACAAGAAAACTGACTCTTTTTACTGTCTATGTTTTGAACCATTCCTGTGACACTAGTTACAGATTCCGATGTTTCCCTTCAGGTTTACTGTATACCTCTGACATTCTTATTGACGATGAATCACAGAAATTGCATCGGAATTAAATACAAAAGGCACAATGCTGACTTAAGTACAAGAAAAATGACTCTTCTTACTGTCTATGTTTGATCCATTCATGTGACACTAGTTATAGATTCCGATGCTTCACTTCAAGTATACTGTATCCCTCTGACCTTCTTATTGACGATGAAACACAGAAATTGCATCGGAATTAAATACAAAAGGCACAAGGCTGACTTCAGTACAAGAAAACTGACTCTTCTTACTGTCTATGTTTTGAACCATTCCTGTGACACTAGTTATAGATTCCGATGCTTTACTTCAGGTTTACTGTATCCTTCTGACCTTCTTATTGACGATGAAACACAGAAATTACATCGGAATTAGATATAAAAGGCACAATGCCGATTTAAGTACAAGAAAACTGACCCTTCTTACTCTCTATGTTTTGAACCATTCCTGTGACACCAGTTATAGATTCCGATGCTTCACTTCAGGTTTACCGTATGCCTCTGACCTTCTTAGTGACGATGAAACACAGAATTTGCTTCGGAATTAAATACAAAAGGCACAATACCGACTTAAGTACAAGAAAACTGACTCTGCTTATTGTCTATGTATTGAACCATTTCTGTGACACTAGTTATAGATTCCGATGCTTCACTTCAGGTTTACTGTATCCCTCTGACCTTCTTTTTGAGGATGAAACACAGAAATTGCATCGGAATTAAATATAAAGGCACAATGCCGACTTAAGTACAAGAAAACTGACTCTTCTTACTGTCAATGTTTTGTACCATTCCTGTGACACTACTTATAGATTCCGATGCTTCACTTCAGGGTTACTGTATCCCTCTGACCTTCCTATTGACGATGAAACACAGAAATTGCATCGGAATTAAATACAAAAGGCACAATGCCGACTTAAGTACAAGAAAACTGACTCTTCTTACTGTCTATGTTTTGAACCATTCCTGTGACACTAGTTATAGATTCCGATGCTTCACTTCAGGGTCACTGTATCCCTCTGACCTTCTTATTGACGATGAAACACCGAAATTGCATCGGAATTAAATACAAAAGGCACAATGCCGACTTAAGTACAAGAAAACTGACTCTTCTTACTGTCTATGTTTTGAACCATTTATGTGACACTCGTTATAGATTCCGATGCTTTACTTCAGGTTTACTGTATCCCTCTGACATTCTTATTGACGATGAAAAACAGAAATTGCTTCGGAATTAAATACAAAAGGCACAATGCCGACTTAAGTACAAGATAACTGACTCTTCTTACTGTCAATGCTTTGAACCATTCCTGTGACACTACTTATAGATTCCGATGCTTCACTTCAGGTTTACTGTATCCCTCCGACCTTCTAATAGACGATGAAACATAGAAATTGCATCGGAATTAAATAGAAAAGGCACAAGGCCGACTTCAGTACAAGAAAACTGACTCTTCTTACTGCCTATGTTTTGAACCATTCCTGTGACACTAGTTATAGATGCCGATGCTTCACTTCAGGTTTACTGTATCCCTCTGACCTTCTTATTGACGATGAAACACAGAAATTACATCGGAATTAAATATAAAAGGCACAATGCCGATTTAAGTGCAAGAAAACTGACTCTTCTTACTGTCTATGTATTGAACCATTACTGTGACACTAGTTATAGATTCCGATGCTTCACTTCAGGTTCACTGTATCCCTCTGACCTACTTTTTGACGATGAAACACAAATTGCATCGGAATTAAATACAAAATGCACAATTCCGACTTAAGTACAAGAAAACTGACTCTTCTTACTGTCTATGTTTTGAACCATTCCTATGACACTAGTTATAGATTCCGATGCTTCACTTCAGGGTTACTGTATAACTCTGACCTTCTTATTGACGATGAAACACAGAAATTGCATCGGAATTAAATACAAAAGGCACAATGCCGACTTAAGTACAAGAAAACTGACTCTTCTTACTGTCTATGTTTTGAACCATTCCTGTGACACTAGTTATAGATTCCGATGCTTCACTTCAGGTTCACTGTATCCCTCTGACCTTCTTATTGACGATGAAACATCGAAATTGCATCGGAATTAAATACAAAGGGCACAATGCCGACTTAAGTACAAGAAAACTGACTCATCTTACTGTCTATGTTTTGAACCATTCATGTGACACTCGTTATAGATTTCGATGCTTTACTTCAGGTTTACTGTATCCCTGTGACCTTCTCATTGACGATGAAACAAAGAAATTGCTTCGGAATTAAATACAAAAGACACAATGCCGACTTAAGTACAAGATAACTGACTTTTCTTACTGTCAATGTTTTGAACCATTCCTGTGACACTAGTTATAGATTCCGATGCTTCACTTCAGGTTTACTGTATCCCTCCGACCTACTTATAGACGATGAAACATAGAAATTGCATAGGAATTAAATAGAAAAGGGACAATGCCGACTTAAGTACAAGAAAACTGACTCTTCTTACTGTCTATGTTTTGAACCATTCCTGTGACACTAGTTATGGGTTCCGATGCTTCACTTCAGGTTTACTGTGTCCCTCTGACCTTCTTATTGATGATGAAACACTGAAATTGCATCGGAATTAAATACAAAATGCTCAATGCCCACTTAAGTACAAGAAAACTGACTCTTCTTACTGTCTATGATTTGAACCATTCCTATGACACTTGTTATAGATTCCGATGCTTCACTTCAGGTTTACTGTATGCCTCTGACCTTCTTACTGACGATGAAACACAGAAATAGCATCGGAATTAAATACAAACATCACAATGCCGACTAAAGTACAAGAAAACCTACTCTTCTGACTGTCTATGTTTTGAACCATTCATGTGACACCCAATATAGATTCCGATGCTTTACTTCAGGTTTACTGTATCCCTCTGACCTTCTTACTGACGATGAAACACAGAAATTCCTTCGGTATTAAATACAAAGGCACAATGCCGACTTCAGTACAAGATAACTGACACTTCTTACTGTCTGTGATTTGAACCATTTCTGTGACACTAGTTATAGATTCCGACGCTTCACTTCAGGTTTACTGTGTCCCTCTGAACTTCTTATTGACGATGAAACACAAAAATTGCATCAGAATTAAATATAAAACGCACAATGACGACTTAAGTACAAGAAAACTGACTCTTCTTACTGTCTATGCTTTGAACTATTCCTGTGAAACTAGTTATAGATTCCGTTGCTTCACTTCAGGTTTACTGTATCCCTCTGACCTTCTTATTGACGATGAAACACAGAAATTGCGTCGGAATTAAATACAAAAGGCACAATGCCGAGTTAAGTACAAGATAACTGACTCTTCTTACTGTCAATGCTTTGAACCATTCCTGTGACACTAGTTATAGATTCCGATGCTTCACTTCAGGTTTACTGTATCCCTCCGAACTTCTTATAGACGATGAAACATAGAAATTGCATCGGAACTAAATAGAAAAGGCACAATGCCGACTTAAGTACAAGAAAACTGACTCTTCTTACTGTCTATGTTTTGAACCATTCCTGTGGCACTAGTTATAGATTCCGATGGTTCACTTCAGGTTTACTGTATCCCTCTGACCTTCTTTTTGATGATGAAACACTGAAATTGCATCGGAATTAAATACAAAATGCACAATGCCGACTTAAGTACAAGAATACTGACTCTTCTTACTGTCTATGTTTTGAACCATACCTGTGACACTTGTTATAGATTCCGATGCTTCACTTCAGGTTTACTGTATGCCTCTGACCTTCTTATTGACGATGAAACACAGAAATTGCATCGGAATTAAATACAAACGCCACAATGCCGACCTAAGTACAAGTAAACTGACTCTTCTTACTGTCTATGTTTTGAACCGTTCCTGTGACAGTAGTTATAGATTCTGATGCTTCACTTCAGGTTTACCGTATCCCTCTGACCTCCTTATTGACGATGAAACACAGAAATTGCATCGGAATTACATACAAAACGCACAATGCCGACCTAAGTACAAGAAAACTGACTCTTCTTACTGTCTGTGTTTTGAACCATTCATGTGACACTCGTTATAGATTCCGATGCTTTACTTAAGGTTTACTGTATCCCTCCGACCTTCTTACTGACGATGAAACACAGAAATTGCTTCGGCATTAAATACAAAAGGCACAATGCCGACTTCAGTACAAGAAAACTGACTCTTCTTACTGTCTATGTTTTGAACCATTCCTGTGACACTAGTTATGGATTCCGATGCTTCACTTGAGGTTTACTGTATCCCTCTGACCTTCTTATTGACGATGAAACACAGATATTGCATCGGAATTAAACACAAAACGCACAATGCCGACTTAAGTACAAGAAAATTGTCTCTTCTTACTCTCTATGCTTTCAATCATTCCTGTGACACTAGTTATAGTTTCCGATGCTTCACTTCAGGTTTACTGTATCCTTCTGAAGATCTTATTGACGATGAAACACAGAAATTGCATCGGAATTAAATACAATTGGCACAATGCCGACTTAAGTACAAGAAAACTGACTCTTCTTACTGTGTAAGTTTTGAACCATTCCTGTGACTCTAGTTATAGATTCCGATGCTTCACTTCAGGTTTACTGTATCCCTCTGACCTTCTTATTGACGATGAAACAAAGAAATTACATCGGAATTAAATATAAAAGGCACAATGCCGATTTAAGTACAAGAAAACTGACTCTTCTTACTGTCTATGTTTTGAACCATTACTGTGATACTAGTTATGGATTCCGATGCTTCACTTCAGGTTCACTGTATCCCTCTGACCTTCTTTTTGACGATGAAACACAGAAATTGCATCGGAATTAAATACAAAAGGCACAATTCCGACTTAAGTACAAGAAAACTGACTCTTCTTACTGTCTATGTTTTGAACCATTCCTGTGACACTAGTTATAGATTCCGATGCTTCACTTCAGGGTTACTGTATCCCTCTGACCTTCTTATTGACGATGAAACGCAGAAATAGCATCGGAATTAAATTTAAAAAGGCACAATGCCGACTTAAGTACAAGACAACTGACTCTTCTTACTGTCTATGCTTTGAACCATTCCAGTGACACTAGTTATAGATTCCGATGCTTCACTTCAGGTTCACTGTATCCCTCTGACCTTCTTATTGACGATGAAACACCGAAATTGCATCGGAATTAAATACAAAACGCACAATGCCGACTTAAGTACAAGAAAACTCACTCTTCTTACTGTCTATGTTTTGAACCATTCCCTTTGACACTAGTTATAGATTCCGATGCTTCACTTCAGGTTCACTGAATCCCTCTGACCTTCTTATTGACGATGAAACATCGAAATTGCATCGGAATTAAATACAAAGGGCACAATGCCGACTTAAGTACAAGAAAACTGACTCTTCTTACTGTCTATGTTTTGAACCATTCATGTGACACTCATTATGGATTCCGATGCTTTACTTCAGGTTTACTGTATCCCTCTGACCTTCTTATTGACGATGAAACAAAGAAATTGCTTCGGAATTAAATACAAAAGACACAATGCCGACTAAGGTACTAGAAAACTGACTCTTCTTACTGTCTATGCTTTGAACCATTCCTGTGACACTAGTTATAGATTCCGATGCTTCACTTCAGGTTTACTGTTTCCCTCTGACCTTCTTATTGACGACGAAACACAGAAATTGCGTCGGAATTAAATACAAAAGGCACAATGTCGACTTAAGTACAAGAAAACTGACTCTTCTTACTGTCAATGATTTGAACCATTCCTGTGACACTAGTTATAGATTCCGATGCTTCACTTCAGGTTTACTGTATCCCTCCGACCTACTTATAGACGTTGAAACATAGAAATTGCATAGGAATTAAATAGAAAAGGCACAATGCCGACTTAAGTACAAGAAAACTGACTCTTCTTACTGTCTATGTTTTGAACCATTCCTGTGACACTAGTTATGGATTCCGATGCTTCACTTCAGGTTTACTGTATTCTTCTGAAGTTCTTATTGACGATGAAACACAGAAATTGCATCGGAATTAAATACAATAGGCACAATGCCGACTTAAGTACAAGAAAACTGACTCTTCTTACTGTGTAAGTTTTGAACCATTTCTGTGACACTAGTTATAGAATCCTATGCTTCACTTCAGGTTTACTGTGTCCCTCTGACCTTCTTATTGACGATGAAAGACAGAAATTGCATTGGAATTAAATACAAAAGGCACAATGCCGACTTAAGTACAAGAAAACTGACTCTTCTTACTGTCTATGTTTGAACCATTCCTGTGACACTAGTTATAGATTCCGATGCTTCACTTCAGGGTTACTGTATCCCTCTGACCTTCCTATTGACGATGAAACACAGAAATTGCATCGGAATTAAATACAAAAGGCACAATGCCGACTTAAGTACAAGAAAATTGACTCTTCTTACTCTCGATGCTTTGAATCATTCCTGTGACACTAGTTATAGTTTCCGATGCTTCACTTCAAGTTTACTGTATCCTTCTGAAGTTCATATTGATGATGAAACACAGAAATTGCATCGGAATTAAATACAATAGGCACAATGCCGACTTAAGTACAAGAAAACTGACTCTTCTTACTGTGTAAGTTTTGAACCATTCCTGTGACACTAGTTATAGATTCCGATGCTACACTTCAGGTTTACTGTATCCCTCTGACCTTCTTATTGACGATGAAACAAAGAAATTACATCGGAATTAAATATAAAACGCACAATGCCGATTTAAGTACAAGAAAACTGACTCTTCTTACTGTCTATGTTTTGAACCATTACTGTGATACTAGTTATGGATTCCGATGCTTCACTTCAGGTTCACTGTATCCCTCTGACCTTCTTTTTGACGATGAAACACAGAAATTGCATCGGAATTAAATACAAAAGGCACAATTCCGACTTAAGTACAAGAAAACTGACTCTTCTTACTGTCTATGTTTTGAACCATTCCTGTGACACTAGTTATAGATTCCGATGCTTCACTTCAGGGTTACTGTATCCCTCTGACCTTCTTATTGACGATGAAACACAGAAATTGCATCGGAATTAAATACAAAAGGAACAATGCCGACTTAAGTACAAGAAAACTGACTCTTCTTACTGTCTATGCTTTGAACCATTCCTGTGACACTAGTTATAGATTCCGATGCTTCACTTCAGGTTCACTGTATCCCTCTGACATTCTTATTGACGATGAAACACCGAAATTGCATCGGAATTAAATACAAAACGCACAATGCCGACTTAAGTACAATAAAACTCACTCTTCTTACTGTCTATGTTTTGAACCATTCATGTGACACTCGTTATAGATTCCGATGCTTTACTTCAGTTTTACTGTATCCCTCTGACCTTCTTATTGACGATGAAACAAAGAAATTGCTTCGGAATTAAATACAAAAGACACAATGCCGACTTAAGTACAAGATAACTGACTCGTCTTACTGTCAATGTTTTGAACCATTCCTGTGACACTAGTTATAGATTCCGATGCTTCACTTCAGGTTTACTGTATCCCTCCGACCTACTTATAGACGATGAAACATAGAAATTGCATAGGAATTAAATAGAAAAGGCACAATGCCGACTTAAGTACAAGAGAACTGACTCTTCTTACTGTCTATGTTTTGAACCATTCCTGTGACACTAGTTATGGATTCCGATGCTTCACTTCAGGTTTACTGTATCCCTCTGACCTTCTTATTGATGATGAAACACTGAAATTGCATCGGAATTAAATACAAAATGCAGAATGCCCACTTAAATACAAGAAAACTGACTGTTCTTACTGTCTATGTTTTGAACCATTCCTGTGACACTTGTTATAGACTCCGATGCTTCACTTCAGGTTTACTGTATGCCTCTGACCTTCTTATTGACGATGAAACACAGAAATAGCATCGGAATTAAATACAAACATCACAATGCCGACTTAAGTACAAGAAAACTGACTCTTCTGACTGTCTATGTTTTGAACCATTCATGTGACACCAAATATAGATTCCGATGCTTTACTTCAGGTTTACTGTATCCCTCTGACCTTCTTACTGACGATGAAACACAGAAATTCCTTCGGTATTAAATACAAAAGGCACAATGCCGACTTAAGTAAATTAACTGACACTTCTTACTGTCTGTGATTTGAACTATTTCTGTGACACTAGTTATAGATTCCGATGCTTCACTTCAGGTTTACTGTATGCCTCTGACCTTCTTATTGACGATGAAACACAGAAATTGCATCGGAATTAAATACAAACGTCACAATGCCGACTTAAGTACAAGAAAACTGACTCTTCTTACTGTCTATGTTTTGTGCAATTCCTGTGACACTAGTTACAGATTCTGATGCTTCACTTCAGGTTTACTGTATCCCTCTGACCTCCTTATTGACGATGAAACACAGAAATTGCATCGGAATTACATACAAAACGCACAATGCCGACCTAAGTACAAGAAAACTGACTCTTCTTACTGTCTATGTTTTGAACCATTCATGTGACACTCGTTATAGATTCCGATGCTTTACTTAAGGTTTACTGTATCCCTCTGACCTTCTTACTGACGATGAAACACAGAAATTGCTTCGGAATTAAATACAAAAGGCACAATGCCGACTTCAGTACAAGATAACGGACACTTCTTAATGTCTATGATTTGAACCATTCCTGTGACACCTGTTATAGATTCCGATGCTTCACTTCAGGTTTACTGTTTCCCTCTGACCTTCTTATTGACGATGAAATACAAAAATTGCATCGGAATTAAATATAAAACGCACAATGCCGACTAATGTACAAGAAAACTGACTCTTCTTACTGTCTATGATTTGAACCATTCCTGTGACACTAGTTATAGATTCCGATGCTTCACTTCTGGTTTACTTTATCCCTCCGACCTTCTAATAGACGATGAAACATAGAAATTGCATCGGAATTAAATAGAAAAGGCACATTGCCGACTTAAGTACAAGAAAACTGACTCTTCTTACTGTCTATGCTTCGAACCATTCCTGTGACACTAGTTATAGATTCCGATGCTTCACTTCAGGTTTACTGTATCCCTCTGACCTTCTTATTGATGATGAAACACTGAAATTGCATCGGAATTAAATACAAAATGCACAATGCCGACTTAAGTACAAGAAAACTGACTCTTCTTACTGTCTATGTTTTGAACCATTCCTGTGACACTTGTTATAGATTCCGATGCTTCACTTCAGGTTTACTGTATGCCTCTGACCTTCTTATTGACGACGAAACACAGAAATTGCATCGGAATTAAATACAAACATCACAATGCCGACTTAGGTACAAGCAAACTGACTTTTCTTACTGTCTATGTTTGAACCATTCCTCTGACACTAGTTATAGATTCTGCTGCTTCACTTCAGGTTTACTGTATCCCTCTGACCTCCTTATTGACGATGAAACACAGAAATTGCATTGGAATTAAATACAAAAGGCACAATGCCGACCTAAGTACAAGCTAACTGACTCTTCTTACGGTCTATGTTTTGAACCATTCATGTGACACTCGTTATCGATTCCGATGCTTTACTTCAGGTTTACTGTATCCCTCTGACCTTCTTACTGACGATGAAACACAGAAATTGCTTCGGAATTAAATACAAAAGGCACAATGCCGACTTAAGTACAATAAAACTCACTCATCTTACTGTCTATGTTTTGAACCATTAATGTGACACTCGATATAGATTTCGATGCTTTACTTCAGGTTAACTGTATCCCTCTGACCTTCCTCTTGACGATGAAACACAGAAATTGCATCGGAATTAAATAGAAAAGTCACAGTGCCGACTTAAGTACAAGATAACTGAGTCTTCTTACTGTCAATGTTTTGAACCATTCCTGTGACACTAGTTATAGATTCCGATGCTTCACTTCTGGTTTACTTTATCCCTCCGACCTTCTAATAGACGATGAAACATAGAAATTGCATCGGAATTAAATAGAAAAGGCACATTGCCGACTTAAGTACAAGAAAACTGACTCTTCTTACTGTCTATGCTTCGAACCATTCCTGTGACACTAGTTATAGATTCCGATGCTTCACTTCAGGTTTACTGTATCCCTCTGACCTTCTTATTGATGATGAAACACTGAAATTGCATCGGAATTAAATACAAAATGCACAATGCCGACTTAAGTACAAGAAAACTGACTCTTCTTACTGTCTATGTTTTGAACCATTCCTGTGACACTTGTTATAGATTCCGATGCTTCACTTCAGGTTTACTGTATGCCTCTGACCTTCTTATTGACGACGAAACACAGAAATTGCATCGGAATTAAATACAAACATCACAATGCCGACTTAGGTACAAGCAAACTGACTTTTCTTACTGTCTATGTTTGAACCATTCCTCTGACACTAGTTATAGATTCTGCTGCTTCACTTCAGGTTTACTGTATCCCTCTGACCTCCTTATTGACGATGAAACACAGAAATTGCATTGGAATTAAATACAAAAGGCACAATGCCGACCTAAGTACAAGCTAACTGACTCTTCTTACGGTCTATGTTTTGAACCATTCATGTGACACTCGTTATCGATTCCGATGCTTTACTTCAGGTTTACTGTATCCCTCTGACCTTCTTACTGACGATGAAACACAGAAATTGCTTCGGAATTAAATACAAAAGGCACAATGCCGACTTAAGTACAATAAAACTCACTAATCTTACTGTCTATGTTTTGAACCATTAATGTGACACTCGATATAGATTCCGATGCTTTACTTCAGGTTAACTGTATCCCTCTGACCTTCCTCTTGACGATGAAACACAGAAATTGCATCGGAATTAAATAGAAAAGTCACAGTGCCGACTTAAGTACAAGATAACTGAGTCATCTTACTGTCAATGTTTTGAACCATTCCTGTGACACTAGTTATAGATTCCGATGCTTCACTTCAGGTTTACTGTATCCCTCCGACCTTCTTATAGACGATGAAACATATAAATTGCATCGGAATTAAATGGAAAAGGCACATTGCCGACTTGAGTACAAGAAAACTGACTCTTCTTACTGTCTATGTTTTGAACCATTCCTGTGACACTAGTTATAGATTCCGATGCTTCACTTCAGGTTTACTGTACCCCTCTGACCTTCTTATTGATGATGAAACACTGAAGTTGCATCGGAATTAAATACAAAATGCACAATGCCGACTTAAGTACAAGAAAACTGACTCTTCTTACTGTCTATGTTTTGAACCATTCCTGTGACACTTGTTATAGATTCCGATGCTTCACTTCAGGTTTACTGTATGCCTCTGACCTTCTTATTGACGACGAAACACAGAAATTGCATCGGAATTAAATACAAACATCACAATGCCGACTTAGGTACAAGAAAACTGACTCATCTCACCGTCTATGTTTTGAACCATTCCTGTGACACTAGTTATAGATTCTGATGCTTCACTTCAGGTTTACTGTATCCCTCTGACCTCCTTATTGACGATGAAACACAGAAATTGCATTGGAGTTAAATACAAAAGGCACAATGCCGACCTAAGTACAAGAAAACTGACTCTTATTACTGTCTATGTTTTGAACCATTCATGTGACACTCGTTATAGATTCCGATGCTTTACTTCAGGTTTACTGTATCCCTCTGACCTTCTTACTGACGATGAAACACAGAAATTGCTTCAGAATTAAATACAAAAGCACAATGCCGACTTAAGTACAAGATAACTGACACTTCTTACTGTCTATGCTTTGAACCATTCGTGTGACACTAGTTATAGATTCCGATGCTTCACTTCAGGTTTACTGTATCCCTCTGACCTTCTTATTGACGATGAAACACAGAAATTGCGTCGGAATTAAATACAAAAGGCACAATGTCGACTTAAGTACAAGAAAACTGACTCTTCTTACTGTCTATGTTTTGAACCATTTTTGTGACACTAGTTATGGATTCCGATGCTTCACTTCAGGTTAACTGTATCCCTCTGACCTTCTTATTGACGATGAAACACAGATATTACATCGGAATTAAACACAAAACGCACAATGCCGACTTAAGTACAAGAAAATTGACTCTTCTTACTCTCGATGCTTTGAATCATTCCTGTGACACTAGTTATAGTTTCCGATGCTTCACTTCAAGTTTACTGTATGCTTCGGAAGTTCATATTGACGATGAAACACAGAAATTGCATCGGAATTAAATACAATAGGCACAATGCCGACTTAAGTACAAGAAAACTGACTCTTCTTACTGTGTAAGATTTGAACCATTCCTGTGACACTAGTTATAGATTCCTATGCTTCACTTCAGGTTTACTGTATCGCTCTGACCTTCTTATTGACGATGAAACAAAGAAATTACATCGGAATTAAATATAAAAGGCACAATGCCGATTTAAGTACAAGAAAACTGACTCTTCTTACTGTCTATGTTTTGAACCATTACTGTGATACTAGTTATGGATTCCGATGCTTCACTTCAGGTTCACTGTATCCCTCTGACCTTCTTTTTGACGATGAAACACAGAAATTGCATCGGAATTAAATACAAAAGGCACAATTCCGACTTAAGTACAAGAAAACTGACTCTTCTTACTGTCTATGCTTTGAACCATTCCTGTTACACTAGTTATAGATTCCGATACTTCACTTCAGGGTTACTGTATCCCTCTGACCTTCTTATTGACGATGAAACACAGAAATTGCATCGGAATTAAATACAAAAGGCACAATGCCGACTTAAGTACAAGAAAACTGACTCTTCTTACTGTCTATGCTTTGAACCATTCCTGTGACACTAGTTATAGATTTCGATGCTTCACTTCAGGTTCACTGTATCCCTCTGACATTCTTATTGACGATGAAACACCGAAATTGCATCGGAATTAAATACAAAACGCACAATGCCGACTTAAGTACAATAAAACTCACTCTTCTTACTGTCTACGTTTTGAACCATTCCTGTGACACTAGTTATAGATTCCGATGCTTCACTTCAGGTTCACTGTATCCCTCTGACCTTCTTATTGACGATGAAACATCGAAATTGCATCGGAATTAAATACAAAGGGCACAATGCCGACTTAAGTACAAGAAAACTGACTCTTCTTACTGTCAATGCTTTGAACCATTCCTGTGACACTAGTTATAGATTCCGATGCTTCACTTCAGGTTTACTGTATCCCTCCGACCTTCTTATTGACGATGAAACACAGAAATTGCGTCGGAATTAAATACAAAAGGCACAATGCCGACTTAAGTACAAGAAAACTGACTCTTCTTACTGTCTATGCTTTGAACCATTCCTGTGACACTAGTTATAGATTCCGATGCTTCACTTCAGGTTCACTGTATCCCTCTGACAATCTTATTGACGATGAAACACCGAAATTGCATCGGAATTAAATACAAAACGCACAATGCCGACTTAAGTACAATAAAACTCACTCTTCTTACTGTCTATGTTTTGAACCATGTCCTGTGACACTAGTTATAGATTCCGATGCTTTACTTCAGGTTTACTGTATCCCTCTGACCTTCTTACTGACGATGAAACACAGAAATACCTTCGGTATTAAATACAAAAGGCACAGTGCCGACTTAAGTACAAGATAACTGACACTTCTTACTGTCTGTGATTTGAACCATTTCTGTGACACTAGTTATAGATTCCGATGCTTCACTTCAGGTTTACTGTGTCCCTCTGAACTTCTTATTGACGATGAAACACAAAAATTGCATCAGAATTAAATATAAAACGCACAATGCCGACTTAAGTACAAGAAAACTGACTCTTCTTACTGTCTATGTTTTGAACTATTCCTGTGACACTAGTTATAGATTCCGATGCTTCACTTCAGGTTTACTGTATCCCTCTGACCTTCTTAATGACGATGAAACACAGAAATTGCGTCGGAATTAAATACAAAAGCGCACAATGCCGACTTAAGTACAAGATAACTGACTCTTCTTACTGTCAATGCTTTGAACCATTCCTGTGACACTAGTTATAGATTCCGATGCTTCACTTCAGGTTTACTGTATCCCTCCGACCTTCTTATAAACGATGAAACATAGAAATTGCATCGGAATTATATAGAAAAGGCACAATGCCGATTTAAGTACAAGAAAACTGACTCTTCTTACTGCCTATGTTTTGAACCATTCCTGTGGCACTAGTAATAGATTCCGATGGTTCACTTCAGGTTTACTGTATCCCTCTGACCTTCTCTATTGATGATGAAACACTGAAATTGCATCGGAATTAAATACAAAATGCACAATGCCGACTTAAGTACAAGAAAACTGACTCTTCTTACTGTCTATGTTTTGAACCATACCTGTGACACTTGTTATAGATTCCGATGCTTCACTTCAGGTTTACTGTATGCCTCTGACCTTCTTATTGACGATGAAACACAGGAAATAGCATCGGAATTAAATACAAACGCCCACAATGCCGACTTAAGTACAAGAAAACTGACTCTTCTTACTGTCTATGTTTTGTACCATTCCTGTGACACTAGTTATAGATTCTGATGCTTCACTTCAGGTTTACTGTATCCCTCTGACCTCCTTATTGACGATGAAACACAGAAATTGCATCGGAGTTACATACAAAACGCACAATGCCGACCTAAGTACAAGAAAACTGACTCTTCTTACTGTCTATGTTTTGAACCATTCATGTGACACTCGTTATAGATTCCGATGCTTTACTTAAGGTTTACTGTATCCCTCTGACCTTCTTACTGACGATGAAACACATAAATTGCTTCGGAATTAAATACAAAAGGCACAATGCCGACTTCAGTACAAGATAACGGACACTTCTTAATGTCTATGATTTGAACCATTCCTGTGACACCAGTTATAGATTCCGATGCTTCACTTCAGGTTTACTGTTTCCCTCTGACCTTCTTATTGAGGATGAAATACAAAAATTGCATCGGAATTAAATATAAAACGCACAATGCCGACAAATGTACAATAAACTGACTCTTCTTACTGTCTATGCTTTGAACCATTCCTGTGACACTAGTTATAGATTCCGATGCTTCACTTCTGGTTTACTGTTTCCCTCTGACCTTCTTATTGACGATGAAACACAGAAATTGCGTCGGAATTAAATGCAAAAGGCACAATGTCGACTTAAGTACAAGAAAACTGACTCTTCTTACTGTCAATGCTTTGAACCATTCCTGTGACACTAGTTATAGATTCCGATGCTTCACTTCAGGTTTACTGTATCCCTCCGACCTTCTTATTGACGATGAAACACAGAAATTGCGTCGGAATTAAATACAAAAGGCACAATGCCGACTTAAGTACAAGAAAACTGACTCTTCTTACTGTCTATGCTTTGAACCATTCCTGTGACACTAGTTATAGATTCCGATGCTTCACTTCAGGTTCACTGTATCCCTCTGACAATCTTATTGACGATGAAACACCGAAACTGCATCGGTATTAAATACAAAACGCACAATGCCGACTTAAGTACAATAAACTCACTCTTCTTACTGTCTATGTTTTGAACCATTCCTGTGACACTAGTTATAGATTCCGATGCTTTACTTCAGGTTTACTGTATCCCTCTGACCTTCTTACTGACGATGAAACACAGAAATACCTTCGGTATTAAATACAAAAGGCACAGTGCCGACTTAAGTACAAGATAACTGACACTTCTTACTGTCTGTGATTTGAACCATTTCTGTGACACTAGTTATAGATTCCGATGCTTCACTTCAGGTTTACTGTGTCCCTCTGAAATTCTATTGACGATGAAACACAAAAATTGCATCAGAATTAAATATAAAACGCACAATGCCGACTTAAGTACAAGAAAACTGACTCTTCTTACTGTCTATGTTTTGAACTATTCCTGTGACACTAGTTATAGATTCCGATGCTTCACTTCAGGTTTACTGTATCCCTCTGACCTTCTTATTGACGATGAAACCACAGAAATTGCGTCGGAATTAAATACAAAAGGCACAATGCCGACTTAAGTACAAGATAACTGACTCTTCTTACTGTCAATGCTTTGAACCATTCCTGTGACACTAGTTATAGATTCCGATGCTTCACTTCAGGTTTACTGTATCCCTCCGACCTTCTTATTAACGATGAAACATAGAAATTGCATCGGAATTATATAGAAAAGGCACAATGCCGATTTAAGTACAAGAAAACTGACTCTTCTTACTGCCTATGTTTTGAACCATTCCTGTGGCACTAGTAATAGATTCCGATGGTTCACTTCAGGTTTACTGTATCCCTCTGACCTTCTTATTGATGATGAAACACTGAAATTGCATCGGAATTAAATACAAAATGCACAATGCCGACTTAAGTACAAGAAAACTGACTCTTCTTACTGTCTATGTTTTGAACCATACCTGTGACACTTGTTATAGATTCCGATGCTTCACTTCAGGTTTACTGTATGCCTCTGACCTTCTTATTGACGATGAAACACAGAAATTGCATCGAATTAAATACAAACGCCACAATGCCGACTTAAGTACAAGAAAACTGACTCTTCTTACTGTCTATGTTTTGTACCATTCCTGTGACACTAGTTATAGATTCTGATGCTTCACTTCAGTTTACTGTATCCCTCTGACCTCCTTATTGACGATGAAACACAGAATTGCATCGGAGTTACATACAAAACGCACAATGCCGACCTAAGTACAAGAAAACTGACTCTTCTTACTGCCTATGTTTTGAACCATTCATGTGACACTCGTTATAGATTCCGATGCTTTACTTAAGGTTTACTGTATCCCTCTGACCTTCTTACTGACGATGAAACACATAAATTGCTTCAGAATTAAATACAAAAGGCACAATGCCGACTTCAGTACAAGATAACGGACACTTCTTAATGTCTATGATTTGAACCATTCCTGTGACACCAGTTATAGATTCCGATGCTTCACTTCAGGTTTACTGTTTCCCTCTGACCTTCTTATTGAGGATTGAAATACAAAAATTGCATCGGAATTAAATATAAAACGCACAATGCCGGACAAATGTACAATAAACTGACTCTTCTTACTGTCTATGCTTTGAACCATTCCTGTGACACTAGTTATAGATTCCGATGCTTCACTTCTGGTTTTACTGTTTCCCTCTGACCTTCTTATTGACGATGAAACACACAAATTGCGTCGGAATTAAATGCAAAAGGCACAATGTCGACTTAAGTACAAGAAAACTGACTCTTCTTACTGTCTATGTTATGAACCATTCCTGTGACACTAGTTATGGATTCCGATGCTTCACTTCAGGTTTACTGTATCCCTCTGACCTTCTTATTGACGATGAAACACAGATATTGCATCGGAATTAAACACAAAACGCACAATGCCGACTTAAGTACAAGAAAATTGACTCTTCTTACTCTCTATTCTTTGAATCATTCCTGTGACACTAGTTATAGTTTCCGATGCTTCACTTCAGGTTTACTGTATCCTTCTGAAGTTCTTATTGACGATGGAACACAGAAATTGCATCGGAATTAAATACAATAGGCACAATGCCGACTTAAGTACAAGAAAACTGACTCTCTTACCGTGTAAGTTTTGAACCATTCCTGTGACACAAGTTATAGATTCCGATGCTTCACTTCAGGTTTACTGTATCGCTCTGACCTTCTTATTGACGATGAAACAAAGAAATTACATCGGAATTAAATATAAAAGGCACAATGCCGATTTAAGTACAAGAAAACTGACTCTTCTTACTGTCTATGTTTTATACCATTACTGTGATACTAGTTATGGATTCCGATGCTTCACTTCAGGTTCACTGTATCCCTCTGACCTTCTTTTTGACGATGAAACACAGAAATTGCATCGGAATTAAATACAAAAGGCACAATTCCGACTTAAGTACAAGAAAACTGACTCTTCTTACTGTCTATGTTTTGAACCATTCCTGTGACACTAGTTATAGATTCCGATGCTTCACTTCAGGTTTACTGTATGCCTCTGACCTTCTTATTGACGACGAAACACAGAAATTGCATTGGAATTAAATACAAACATCACAATGCCGACTTAGGTACAAGAAAACTGACTCATCTCACTGTCTATGTTTTGAACCATTCCTGTGACACTAGTTATAGATTCTGATGCTTCACTTCAGGTTTACTGTATCCCTCTGACCTCCTTATTGACGATGAAACACAGAAATTGCATTGGAGTTAAATACAAAAGGCACAATGCCGACCTAAGTACAAGAAAACTGACTCTTATTACTGTCTATGTTTTGAACCATTCATGTGACACTCGTTATAGATTCCGATGCTTTACTTCAGGTTTACTGTATCCCTCTGACCTTCTTACTGACGATGAAACACAGAAATTGCTTCAGAATTAAATACAAAAGCACAATGCCGACTTAAGTACAAGATAACTGACACTTCTTACTGTCTATGCTTTGAACCATTCCTGTGACACTAGTTATAGATTCCGATGCTTCACTTCAGCTTTACTGTATCCCTCTGACCTTCTTATTGACGATGAAACACAGAAATTGCGTCGGAATTAAATACAAAAGGCACAATGTCGACTTAAGTACAAGAAAACTGACTCTTCTTACTGTCTATGTTTTGAACCATTTTTGTGACACTAGTTATGGATTCCGATGCTTCACTTCAGGTTAACTGTATCCCTCTGACCTTCTTATTGACGATGAAACACAGATATTGCATCGGAATTAAACACAAAACGCACAATGCCGACTTAAGTACAAGAAAATTGACTCTTCTTACTCTCGATGCTTTGAATCATTCCTGTGACACTAGTTATAGTTTCCGATGCTTCACTTCAAGTTTACTGTATGCTTCGGAAGTTCATATTGACGATGAAACACAGAAATTGCATCGGAATTAAATACAATAGGCACAATGCCGACTTAAGTACAAGAAAACTGACTCTTCTTACTGTGTAAGATTTGAACCATTCCTGTGACACTAGTTATAGATTCCTATGCTTCACTTCAGGTTTACTGTATCGCTCTGACCTTCTTATTGACGATGAAACAAAGAAATTACATCGGAATTAAATATAAAAGGCACAATGCCGATTTAAGTACAAGAAAACTGACTCTTCTTACTGTCTATGTTTTGAACCATTACTGTGATACTAGTTATGGATTCCGATGCTTCACTTCAGGTTCACTGTATCCCTCTGACCTTCTTTTTGACGATGAAACACAGAAATTGCATCGGAATTAAATACAAAAGGCACAATTCCGACTTAAGTACAAGAAAACTGACTCTTCTTACTGTCTATGCTTTGAACCATTCCTGTTACACTAGTTATAGATTCCGATACTTCACTTCAGGGTTACTGTATCCCTCTGACCTTCTTATTGACGATGAAACACAGAAATTGCATCGGAATTAAATACAAAAGGCACAATGCCGACTTAAGTACAAGAAAACTGACTCTTCTTACTGTCTATGCTTTGAACCATTCCTGTGACACTAGTTATAGATTTCGATGCTTCACTTCAGGTTCACTGTATCCCTCTGACATTCTTATTGACGATGAAACACCGAAATTGCATCGGAATTAAATACAAAACGCACAATGCCGACTTAAGTACAATAAAACTCACTCTTCTTACTGTCTACGTTTTGAACCATTCCTGTGACACTAGTTATAGATTCCGATGCTTCACTTCAGGTTCACTGTATCCCTCTGACCTTCTTATTGACGATGAAACATCGAAATTGCATCGGAATTAAATACAAAGGGCACAATGCCGACTTAAGTACAAGAAAACTGACTCTTCTTACTGTCAATGCTTTGAACCATTCCTGTGACACTAGTTATAGATTCCGATGCTTCACTTCAGGTTTACTGTATCCCTCCGACCTTCTTATTGACGATGAAACACAGAAATTGCGTCGGAATTAAATACAAAAGGCACAATGCCGACTTAAGTACAAGAAAACTGACTCTTCTTACTGTCTATGCTTTGAACCATTCCTGTGACACTAGTTATAGATTCCGATGCTTCACTTCAGGTTCACTGTATCCCTCTGACAATCTTATTGACGATGAAACACCGAAATTGCATCGGAATTAAATACAAAACGCACAATGCCGACTTAAGTACAATAAAACTCACTCTTCTTACTGTCTATGTTTTGAACCATTCCTGTGACACTAGTTATAGATTCCGATGCTTTACTTCAGGTTTACTGTATCCCTCTGACCTTCTTACTGACGATGAAACACAGAAATACCTTCGGTATTAAATACAAAAGGCACAGTGCCGACTTAAGTACAAGATAACTGACACTTCTTACTGTCTGTGATTTGAACCATTTCTGTGACACTAGTTATAGATTCCGATGCTTCACTTCAGGTTTACTGTGTCCCTCTGAACTTCTTATTGACGATGAAACACAAAAATTGCATCAGAATTAAATATAAAACGCACAATGCCGACTTAAGTACAAGAAAACTGACTCTTCTTACTGTCTATGTTTTGAACTATTCCTGTGACACTAGTTATAGATTCCGATGCTTCACTTCAGGTTTACTGTATCCCTCTGACCTTCTTAATGACGATGAAACACAGAAATTGCGTCGGAATTAAATACAAAAGGCACAATGCCGACTTAAGTACAAGATAACTGACTCTTCTTACTGTCAATGCTTTGAACCATTCCTGTGACACTAGTTATAGATTCCGATGCTTCACTTCAGGTTTACTGTATCCCTCCGACCTTCTTATAAACGATGAAACATAGAAATTGCATCGGAATTATATAGAAAAGGCACAATGCCGATTTAAGTACAAGAAAACTGACTCTTCTTACTGCCTATGTTTTGAACCATTCCTGTGGCACTAGTAATAGATTCCGATGGTTCACTTCAGGTTTACTGTATCCCTCTGACCTTCTTATTGATGATGAAACACTGAAATTGCATCGGAATTAAATACAAAATGCACAATGCCGACTTAAGTACAAGAAAACTGACTCTTCTTACTGTCTATGTTTTGAACCATACCTGTGACACTTGTTATAGATTCCGATGCTTCACTTCAGGTTTACTGTATGCCTCTGACCTTCTTATTGACGATGAAACACAGAAATTGCATCGGAATTAAATACAAACGCCACAATGCCGACTTAAGTACAAGAAAACTGACTCTTCTTACTGTCTATGTTTTGTACCATTCCTGTGACACTAGTTATAGATTCTGATGCTTCACTTCAGGTTTACTGTATCCCTCTGACCTCCTTATTGACGATGAAACACAGAAATTGCATCGGAGTTACATACAAAACGCACAATGCCGACCTAAGTACAAGAAAACTGACTCTTCTTACTGTCTATGTTTTGAACCATTCATGTGACACTCGTTATAGATTCCGATGCTTTACTTAAGGTTTACTGTATCCCTCTGACCTTCTTACTGACGATGAAACACATAAATTGCTTCGGAATTAAATACAAAAGGCACAATGCCGACTTCAGTACAAGATAACGGACACTTCTTAATGTCTATGATTTGAACCATTCCTGTGACACCAGTTATAGATTCCGATGCTTCACTTCAGGTTTACTGTTTCCCTCTGACCTTCTTATTGAGGATGAAATACAAAAATTGCATCGGAATTAAATATAAAACGCACAATGCCGACAAATGTACAATAAACTGACTCTTCTTACTGTCTATGCTTTGAACCATTCCTGTGACACTAGTTATAGATTCCGATGCTTCACTTCTGGTTTACTGTTTCCCTCTGACCTTCTTATTGACGATGAAACACAGAAATTGCGTCGGAATTAAATGCAAAAGGCACAATGTCGACTTAAGTACAAGAAAACTGACTCTTCTTACTGTCAATGCTTTGAACCATTCCTGTGACACTAGTTATAGATTCCGATGCTTCACTTCAGGTTTACTGTATCCCTCCGACCTTCTTATTGACGATGAAACACAGAAATTGCGTCGGAATTAAATACAAAAGGCACAATGCCGACTTAAGTACAAGAAAACTGACTCTTCTTACTGTCTATGCTTTGAACCATTCCTGTGACACTAGTTATAGATTCCGATGCTTCACTTCAGGTTCACTGTATCCCTCTGACAATCTTATTGACGATGAAACACCGAAACTGCATCGGTATTAAATACAAAACGCACAATGCCGACTTAAGTACAATAAAACTCACTCTTCTTACTGTCTATGTTTTGAACCATTCCTGTGACACTAGTTATAGATTCCGATGCTTTACTTCAGGTTTACTGTATCCCTCTGACCTTCTTACTGACGATGAAACACAGAAATACCTTCGGTATTAAATACAAAAGGCACAGTGCCGACTTAAGTACAAGATAACTGACACTTCTTACTGTCTGTGATTTGAACCATTTCTGTGACACTAGTTATAGATTCCGATGCTTCACTTCAGGTTTACTGTGTCCCTCTGAAATTCTTATTGACGATGAAACACAAAAATTGCATCAGAATTAAATATAAAACGCACAATGCCGACTTAAGTACAAGAAAACTGACTCTTCTTACTGTCTATGTTTTGAACTATTCCTGTGACACTAGTTATAGATTCCGATGCTTCACTTCAGGTTTACTGTATCCCTCTGACCTTCTTATTGACGATGAAACACAGAAATTGCGTCGGAATTAAATACAAAAGGCACAATGCCGACTTAAGTACAAGATAACTGACTCTTCTTACTGTCAATGCTTTGAACCATTCCTGTGACACTAGTTATAGATTCCGATGCTTCACTTCAGGTTTACTGTATCCCTCCGACCTTCTTATTAACGATGAAACATAGAAATTGCATCGGAATTATATAGAAAAGGCACAATGCCGATTTAAGTACAAGAAAACTGACTCTTCTTACTGCCTATGTTTTGAACCATTCCTGTGGCACTAGTAATAGATTCCGATGGTTCACTTCAGGTTTACTGTATCCCTCTGACCTTCTTATTGATGATGAAACACTGAAATTGCATCGGAATTAAATACAAAATGCACAATGCCGACTTAAGTACAAGAAAACTGACTCTTCTTACTGTCTATGTTTTGAACCATACCTGTGACACTTGTTATAGATTCCGATGCTTCACTTCAGGTTTACTGTATGCCTCTGACCTTCTTATTGACGATGAAACACAGAAATTGCATCGGAATTAAATACAAACGCCACAATGCCGACTTAAGTACAAGAAAACTGACTCTTCTTACTGTCTATGTTTTGTACCATTCCTGTGACACTAGTTATAGATTCTGATGCTTCACTTCAGGTTTACTGTATCCCTCTGACCTCCTTATTGACGATGAAACACAGAAATTGCATCGGAGTTACATACAAAACGCACAATGCCGACCTAAGTACAAGAAAACTGACTCTTCTTACTGCCTATGTTTTGAACCATTCATGTGACACTCGTTATAGATTCCGATGCTTTACTTAAGGTTTACTGTATCCCTCTGACCTTCTTACTGACGATGAAACACATAAATTGCTTCAGAATTAAATACAAAAGGCACAATGCCGACTTCAGTACAAGATAACGGACACTTCTTAATGTCTATGATTTGAACCATTCCTGTGACACCAGTTATAGATTCCGATGCTTCACTTCAGGTTTACTGTTTCCCTCTGACCTTCTTATTGAGGATGAAATACAAAAATTGCATCGGAATTAAATATAAAACGCACAATGCCGACAAATGTACAATAAACTGACTCTTCTTACTGTCTATGCTTTGAACCATTCCTGTGACACTAGTTATAGATTCCGATGCTTCACTTCTGGTTTACTGTTTCCCTCTGACCTTCTTATTGACGATGAAACACACAAATTGCGTCGGAATTAAATGCAAAAGGCACAATGTCGACTTAAGTACAAGAAAACTGACTCTTCTTACTGTCTATGTTATGAACCATTCCTGTGACACTAGTTATGGATTCCGATGCTTCACTTCAGGTTTACTGTATCCCTCTGACCTTCTTATTGACGATGAAACACAGATATTGCATCGGAATTAAACACAAAACGCACAATGCCGACTTAAGTACAAGAAAATTGACTCTTCTTACTCTCTATTCTTTGAATCATTCCTGTGACACTAGTTATAGTTTCCGATGCTTCACTTCAGGTTTACTGTATCCTTCTGAAGTTCTTATTGACGATGGAACACAGAAATTGCATCGGAATTAAATACAATAGGCACAATGCCGACTTAAGTACAAGAAAACTGACTCTTCTTACCGTGTAAGTTTTGAACCATTCCTGTGACACAAGTTATAGATTCCCGATGCTTCACTTCAGGTTTACTGTATCGCTCTGACCTTCTTATTGACGATGAAACAAAGAAATTACATCGGAATTAAATATAAAAGGCACAATGCCGATTTAAGTACAAGAAAACTGACTCTTCTTACTGTCTATGTTTTATACCATTACTGTGATACTAGTTATGGATTCCGATGCTTCACTTCAGGTTCACTGTATCCCTCTGACCTTCTTTTTGACGATGAAACACAGAAATTGCATCGGAATTAAATACAAAAGGCACAATTCCGACTTAAGTACAAGAAAACTGACTCTTCTTACTGTCTATGTTTTGAACCATTCCTGTGACACTAGTTATAGATTCCGATGCCTCACTTCAGGGTTACTGTATCCCTCTGACCTTCTTATTGACGATGAAACACAGAAATTGCATCGGAATTAAATACAAAAATCACAATGCCGACTTAAGTACAAGAAAACTGACTCTTCTTACTGTCTATGCTTTGAACCATTCCTGTGACACTAGTTATAGATTCCGATGCTTCACTTCAGGTTCACTGTATCCCTCTGACCTTCTTATTGACGATGAAACACCGAAATTGCATCGGAATTAAATACAAAACGCACAATGCCGACTTAAGTACAATAAAACTCACTCTTCTTACTGTCTATGTTTTGAACCATTCATGTGACACTCGTTATAGATTCCGATGCTTTACTTCAGGTTTACTGTATCCCTCTGACCTTCTTATTGACGATGAAACACAGAAATTGCTTCGGAATTAAATACAAAAGGCACAATGCCGACATAAGTACAAGATAACTGACTCTTCTTACTGTCAATGTTTTGAACCATTCCTGTGACACTAGTTATAGATTCCGATGCTTCACTTCTGGTTTACTTTATCCCTCCGACCTTCTTATAGACGATGAAACATAGAAATTCCATCGGAATTAAATGGAAAAGGCACATTGCCGTCTTAAGTACAAGAAAACTGACCCTTCTTACTGTCTATGTTTTGAACCATTCCTGTGACACTAGTTATAGATTCCGATGCTTCACTTCAGGTTTACTGTATCCCTCTGACCTTCTTATTGATGATGAAACACTGAAGTTGCATCGGAATTAAATACAAAATCCACAATGCCGACTTAAGTACAAGAAAACTGACTCTTCTTACTGTCTATGTTTTGAACCATTCCTGTGACACTTGTTATAGATTCTGATGCTTCACTTCAGGTTTACTGTATCCCTCTGACCTCCTTATTGACGATGAAACACAGAAATTGCATTGGAGTTAAATGCAAAAGGCACAATGCCGACCTAAGTACAAGAAAACTGACTCTTATTACTGTCTATGTTTTGAACCATTC
This sequence comes from Schistocerca piceifrons, assembly GCF_021461385.2. Taxonomy (NCBI): domain Eukaryota; kingdom Metazoa; phylum Arthropoda; class Insecta; order Orthoptera; family Acrididae; genus Schistocerca; species Schistocerca piceifrons. The sequence goes on along the minus strand of NW_025728798.1, from coordinate 62,593 downwards.
ATGTGACACTCGTTATAGATTCCGATGCTTTACTTCAGGTTTACTGTATCCCTCTGACCTTCTTACTGACGATGAAACACAGAAATTGCTTCAGAATTAAATACAAAAGCACAATGCCGACTTAAATACAAGATAACTGACACTTCTTACTGTCTATGCTTTGAACCATTCCTGTGACACTAGTTATAGATTCCGATGCTTCACTTCAGGTTTACTGTATCCCTCTGACCTTCTTATTGACGATGAAACACAGAAATTGCGTCGGAATTAAATACAAAAGGCACAATGTCGACTTAAGTACAAGAAAACTGACTCTTCTTACTGTCTATGTTTTGAACCATTTTTGTGACACTAGTTATGGATTCCGATGCTTCACTTCAGGTTTACTGTATCCCTCTGACCTTCTTATTGACGATGAAACACAGATATTGCATCGGAATTAAACACAAAACGCACAATGCCGACTTAAGTACAAGAAAATTGACTCTTCTTACTCTCGATGCTTTGAATCATTCCTGTGACACTAGTTATAGTTTCCGATGCTTCACTTCAAGTTTACTGTATCCTTCTGAAGTTCATATTGACGTTGAAACACAGAAATTGCATCGGAATTAAATACAATAGGCACAATGCCGACTTAAGTACAAGAAAACTGACTCTTCTTACCGTGTAAGTTTTGAACCATTCCTGTGACACTAGTTATAGATTCCGATGCTTCACTTCAGGTTTACTGTATCGCTCTGACCTTCTTATTGACGATGAAACAAAGAAATTACATCGGAATTAAATATAAAAGGCACAATGCCGATTTAAGTACAAGAAAACTGACTCTTCTTACTGTCTATGTTTTATACCATTACTGTGATACTAGTTATGGATTCCGATGCTTCACTTCAGGTTCACTGTATCCCTCTGACCTTCTTTTTGACGATGAAACACAGAAATTGCATCGGAATTAAATACAAAAGGCACAATTCCGACTTAAGTACAAGAAAACTGACTCTTCTTACTGTCTATGTTTTGAACCATTCCTGTGACACTAGTTATAGATTCCGATGCCTCACTTCAGGGTTACTGTATCCCTCTGACCTTCTTATTGACGATGAAACACAGAAATTGCATCGGAATTAAATACAAAAATCACAATGCCGACTTAAGTACAAGAAAACTGACTCTTCTTACTGTCTATGCTTTGAACCATTCCTGTGACACTAGTTATAGATTCCGATGCTTCACTTCAGGTTCACTGTATCCCTCTGACCTTCTTATTGACGATGAAACACCGAAATTGCATCGGAATTAAATACAAAACGCACAATGCCGACTTAAGTACAATAAAACTCACTCTTCTTACTGTCTATGTTTTGAACCATTCATGTGACACTCGTTATAGATTCCGATGCTTTACTTCAGGTTTACTGTATCCCTCTGACCTTCTTATTGACGATGAAACACAGAAATTGCTTCGGAATTAAATACAAAAGGCACAATGCCGACATAAGTACAAGATAACTGACTCTTCTTACTGTCAATGTTTTGAACCATTCCTGTGACACTAGTTATAGATTCCGATGCTTCACTTCTGGTTTACTTTATCCCTCCGACCTTCTTATAGACGATGAAACATAGAAATTCCATCGGAATTAAATGGAAAAGGCACATTGCCGTCTTAAGTACAAGAAAACTGACCCTTCTTACTGTCTATGTTTTGAACCATTCCTGTGACACTAGTTATAGATTCCGATGCTTCACTTCAGGTTTACTGTATCCCTCTGACCTTCTTATTGATGATGAAACACTGAAGTTGCATCGGAATTAAATACAAAATCCACAATGCCGACTTAAGTACAAGAAAACTGACTCTTCTTACTGTCTATGTTTTGAACCATTCCTGTGACACTTGTTATAGATTCTGATGCTTCACTTCAGGTTTACTGTATCCCTCTGACCTCCTTATTGACGATGAAACACAGAAATTGCATTGGAGTTAAATACAAAAGGCACAATGCCGACCTAAGTACAAGAAAACTGACTCTTATTACTGTCTATGTTTTGAACCATTCATGTGACACTCGTTATAGATTCCGATGCTTTACTTCAGGTTTACTGTATCCCTCTGACCTTCTTACTGACGATGAAACACAGAAATTGCTTCAGAATTAAATACAAAAGCACAATGCCGACTTAAGTACAAGATAACTGACACTTCTTACTGTCTATGCTTTGAACCATTCCTGTGACACTAGTTATAGATTCCGATGCTTCACTTCAGGTTTACTGTATCCCTCTGACCTTCTTATTGACGATGAAACACAGAAATTGCGTCGGAATTAAATACAAAAGGCACAATGTCGACTTAAGTACAAGAAAACTGACTCTTCTTACTGTCTATGTTTTGAACCATTTTTGTGACACTAGTTATGGATTCCGATGCTTCACTTCAGGTTTACTGTATCCCTCTGACCTTCTTATTGACGATGAAACACAGATATTGCATCGGAATTAAACACAAAACGCACAATGCCGACTTAAGTACAAGAAAATTGACTCTTCTTACTCTCGATGCTTTGAATCATTCCTGTGACACTAGTTATAGTTTCCGATGCTTCACTTCAAGTTTACTGTATCCTTCTGAAGTTCATATTGACGTTGAAACACAGAAATTGCATCGGAATTAAATACAATAGGCACAATGCCGACTTAAGTACAAGAAAACTGACTCTTCTTACTGTGTAAGTTTTGAACCATTCCTGTGACACTAGTTATAGATTCCTATGCTTCACTTCAGGTTTACTGTATCGCTCTGACCTTCTTATTGACGATGAAACAAAGAAATTGCATCGGAATTAAATACAAAAGGCACAATTCCGACTTAAGTACAAGAAAACTGACTCTTCTTACTGTCTATGTTTTGAACCATTCCTGTGACACTAGTTATAGATTCCGATGCTTCACTTCAGGGTTACTGTATCCCTCTGACCTTCTTATTGACGATGAAACACAGAAATTACATCGGAATTAAATACAAAAGGCACAATGCCGACTTAAGTACAAGAAAACTGACTCTTCTTACTGTCTATGCTTTGAACCATTCCTGTGACACTAGTTATAGATTCCGATGCTTCACTTCAGGTTCACTGTATCCCTCTGACATTCTTATTGACGATGAAACACCGAAATTGCATCGGAATTAAATACAAAACGCACAATGCCGACTTAAGTACAATAAAACTCACTCTTCTTACTGTCTACGTTTTGAACCATTCCTGTGACACTAGTTATAGATTCCGATGCTTCACTTCAGGTTCACTGTATCCCTCTGACCTTCTTATTGACGATGAAACATCGAAATTGCATCGGAATTAAATACAAAGGGCACAATGCCGACTTAAGTACAAGAAAACTGACTCTTCTTACTGTCAATGCTTTGAACCATTCCTGTGACACTAGTTATAGATTCCGATGCTTCACTTCAGGTTTACTGTATGCCTCTGACCTTCTTATTGACGATGAAACACAGAAATTGCATCGGAATTAAATACAAACGTCACAATGCCGACTTAAGTACAAGAAAACTGACTCTTCTTACTGTCTATGTTTTGTACCATTCCTGTGACACTAGTTATAGATTCTGATGCTTCACTTCAGGTTTACTGTATCCCTCTGACCTCCTTATTGACGATGAAACACAGAAATTGCATCGGAATTACATACAAAACGCACAATGCCGACCTAAGTACAAGAAAACTGACTCTTCTTACTGTCTATGTTTTGAACCATTCATGTGACACTCGTTATAGATTCCGATGCTTTACTTAAGGTTTACTGTATCCCTCCGACCTTCTTATAGACGATGAAACATAGAAATTGCATCGGAATTAAATAGAAAAGGCACAATGCCGACTTCAGTACAAGATAACGGACACTTCTTAATGTCTATGATTTGAACCATTCCTGTGACACCAGTTATAGATTCCGATGCTTCACTTCAGGTTTACTGTTTCCCTCTGACCTTCTTATTGAGGATGAAATACAAAAATTGCATCGGAATTAAATATAAAACGCACAATGCCGACAAATGTACAATAAACTGACTCTTCTTACTGTCTATGCTTTGAACCATTCCTGTGACACTAGTTATAGATTCCGATGCTTCACTTCTGGTTTACTGTTTCCCTCTGACCTTCTTATTGACGATGAAACACAGAAATTGCGTCGGAATTAAATGCAAAAGGCACAATGTCGACTTAAGTACAAGAAAACTGACTCTTCTTACTGTCTATGTTTTGAACCATTCCTGTGACACTAGTTATGGATTCCGATGCTTGACTTCAGGTTTACTGTATCCCTCTGACCTTCTTATTGACGATGAAACACAGATATTGCATCGGAATTAAACACAAAACGCGCAATGCCGACTTAAGTACAAGAAAATTGACTCTTCTTACTCTCTATGCTTTGAATCATTCCTGTGACACTAGTTATAGTTTCCGATGCTTCACTTCAGGTTTACTGTATCCTTCTGAAGTTCTTATTGACAATGGAACACAGAAATTGCATCGGAATTAAATACAATAGGCACAATGCCGACTTAAGTACAAGAAAACTGACTCTTCTTACCGCGTAAGTTTTGAACCATTCCTGTGACACAAGTTATAGATTCCGATGCTTCACTTCAGGTTTACTGTATCGCTCTGACCTTCTTATTGACGATGAAACAAAGAAATTACATCGGAATTAAATATAAAAGGCACAATGCCGATTTAAATACAAGAAAACTGACTCTTCTTACTGTCTATGTTTTGAACCATTACTGTGATACTAGTTATGGATTCCGATGCTTCACTTCAGGTTCACTGTATCCCTCTGACCTTCTTTTTGACGATGAAACACAGAAATTGCATCGGAATTAAATACAAAAGGCACAATTCCGACTTAAGTACAAGAAAACTGACTCTTCTTACTGTCTATGTTTTGAACCATTCCTGTGACACTAGTTATAGATTCCGATGCTTCACTTCAGGGTTACTGTATCCCTCTGACCTTCTTATTGACGATGAAACACAGAAATTGCATCGGAATTAAATACAAAAATCACAATGCCGACTTAAGTACAAGAAAACTGACCCTTCTTACTGTCTATGCTTTGAACCATTCCTGTGACACTAGTTATAGATTCCGATGCTTCACTTCAGGTTCACTGTATCCCTCTGACCTTCTTATTGACGATGAAACACCGAAATTGCATCGGAATTAAATACAAAACGCACAATGCCTACTTAAGTACAATAAATCTCACTCTTCTTACTGTCTATGTTTTGAACCATTCATGTGACACTCGTTATAGATTCCGATGCTTTACTTCAGGTTTACTGTATCCCTCTGACCTTCTTATTGACGATGAAACACAGAAATTGCTTCGGAATTAAATACAAAAGGTACAATGCCGACTTAAGTACAAGATAACTGACTCTTCTTACTGTCAATGTTTGAACCATTCCTGTGACACTAGTTATAGATTCCGATGCTTCACTTCAGGTTTACTTTATCCCTCCGACCTTCTTATAGACGATGAAACATAGAAATTGCATCGGAATTAAATAGAAAAGGCACATTGCCGACTTAAGTACAAGAAAACTGACTCTTCTTACTGTCTATGTTTTTAACCATTCCTGTGACACTAGTTATAGATTCCGATGCTTCACTTCAGGTTTACTGTATCCCTCCGACCTTCTTATAGACGATGAAACATAGAAATTGCATCGGAATTAAATAGAAAAGGCACAATGCCGACTTAAGTACAAGAAAACTGACTCTTCTTACTGTCTATGTTTTGAACCATTCCTGTGACACTAGTTATAGATTCCGATGCTTCACTTCAGTTTTACTGTATCCCTCTGACCTTCTTATTGATGATGAAACACTGAAGTTGCATCGGAATTAAATACAAAATGCACAATGCCGACTTAAGTACAAGAAAACTGACTCTTCTTACTGTGCATGTTTTGAACCATTCCTGTGACACTTGTTATAGATTCCGATGCTTCACTTCAGGTTTACTGTATGCCTCTGACCTTCTTATTGACGACGAAACACAGAAATTGCATCGGAATTAAATACAAACATCACAATGCCGACTTAGGTACAAGAAAACTGACTCATCTTACTGTCTATGTTTTGAACCATTCCTGTGACACTAGTTATAGATTCTGATGCTTCACTTCAGGTTTACTGTATCCCTCTGACCTCCTTATTGACGATGAAACACAGAAATTGCATTGGAGTTAAATACAAAAGGCACAATGCCGACCTAAGTACAAGAAAACTGACTCTTATTACTGTCTATATTTTGAACCATTCATGTGACACTCGTTATAGTTTCCGATGCTTTACTTCAGGTTTACTGTATCCCTCTGACCTTCTTACTGAAGATGAAACACAGAAATTGCTTCGGAATTAAATACAAAAGGCACAATGCCGACTTAAGTACAAGATAACTGACACTTCTTACTGTCTATGCTTTGAACCATTCCTGTGACACTAGTTATAGATTCCGATGCTTCACTTCAGGTTTACTGTATCCCTCTGACCTTCTTATTGGCGATGAAACACAGAAATTGCGTCGGAATTAAATACAAAAGGCACAATGTCGACTTAAGTACAAGAATACTGACTCTTCTTACTGTCTATGTTTTGAACCATCTTTGTGACACTAGTTATGAATTCCGATGCTTCACTTCAGGTTTACTGTATCCCTCTGACCTTCTTATTGACGATGAAACACAGATATTGCATCGGAATTAAACACAAAACGCACAATGCCGACTTAAGTACAAGAAAATTGACTCTTCTTACTCTCGATGCTCTGAATCATTCCTGTGACACTAGTTATAGTTTCCGATGCTTCACTTCAAGTTTACTGTATCCTCCTGAAGTTCATATTGACGATGAAACACAGAAATTGCATCGGAATTAAATACAATAGGCACAATGCCGACTTAAGTACAAGAAAACTGACTCTTCTTACTGTGTAAGATTTGAACCATTCCTGTGACACTAGTTATAGATTCCGATGCTTCACTTCAGGTTTACTGTATCCCTCTGAACTTCTTATTGACGATGAAACAAAGAAATTACATCGGAATTAAATATAAAAGGCACAATGCCGATTTAAGTACAAGAAAACTGACTCTTCTTACTGTCTATGCTTTGAACCATTCCTGTGACACTAGTTATAGATTCCGATGCTTCACTTCAGGTTCACTGTATCGCTCTGACATTCTTATTGACGATCAAACACCGAAATTGCATCGGAATTAAATACAAAACGCACAATGCCGACTTAAGTACAATAAAACTCACTCTTCTTACTGTCTATGTTTTGAACCATTCCTGTGACACTAGTTATAGATTCCGATGCTTCACTTCAGGTTCACTGTATCCCTCTGACCTTCTTATTGACGATGAAACATCGAAATTGCATCGGAATTAAATACAAAGGGCACAATGTCGACTTAAGTACAAGAAAACTGACTCTTCTTACTGTCTATGTTTTGAACCATTCATGTGACACTCCTTATAGATTCCGATGCTTTACTTCAGTTTTACTGTATCCCTCTGACCTTCTTATTGACGATGAAACAAAGAAATTGCTTCGGAATTAAATACAAAAGACACAATGCCGACTTAAGTACAAGATATCTGACTCTTCTTACTGTCAATGTTTTGAACCATTCCTGTGACACTAGTTATAGATTCCGATGCTTCACTTCAGGTTTACTGTATCCCTCCGACCTACTTATAGACGATGAAACATAGAAATTGCATAGGAATTAAATAGAAAAATCACAATGCCGACTTAAGTACAAGAAAACTGACTCTTCTTACTGTCTATGTTTTGAACCATTCCTGTGACACTAGTTATGGATTCCGATGCTTCACTTCAGGTTTACTGTATCCCTCTGTCCTTCTTATTGATGATGAAACACTGAAATTGCATCGGAATTAAATACAAAATGCACAATGCCCACTTAAGTACAAGAAAACTGACTCTTCTTACTGTCTATGTTTTGAACCATTCCTGTGACACTTGTTATAGATTCCGATGCTTCACTTCAGGTTTACTGTATGCCTCTGACCTTCTTATTGACGATGAAACACAGAAATAGCATCGGAATTAAATACAAACATCACAATGCCGACTTAAGTACAAGAAAACTGACTCTTCTGACTGTCTATGTTTTGAACCATTCATGTGACACCCAATATAGATTCCGATGCTTTACTTCAGGTTGACTGTATCCCTCTGACCTTCTTACTGACGATGAAACACAGAAATACCTTCGGTATTAAATACAAAAGGCACAATGCCGACTTAAGTACAAGATAACTGACACTTCTTACTGTCTGTGATTTGAACCATTTCTGTGGCACTAGTTATAGATTCCGATGCTTCACTTCAGGTTTACTGTGTCCCTCTGAACTTCTGATTGACGATGAAACACAAAAATTGCATCAGAATTAAATATAAAACGCACAATGCCGACTTAAGTACAAGAAAACTGACTCTTCTTACTGTCTATGTTTTGAACTATTCCTGTGACACTAGTTATAGATTCCGATGCTTCACTTCAGGTTTACTGTATCCCTCTGACCTTCTTATTGACGATGAAACACAGAAATTGCGTCGGAATTAAATACAAAAGGCACAATGCCGACTTAAGTACAAGATAACTGACTTTTCTTACTGTCAATGCTTTGAACCATTCGTGTGACACTAGTTATAGATTCCGATGCTTCACTTCAGGTTTACTGTATCAATCCGACCTTCTTATAGACGATGAAACATAGAAATTGCATCGGAATTAAATAGAAAAGGCACAATGCCGACTTAAGTACAAGAAAACTGACTCTTCTTACTGTCTATGTTTTGAACCATACCTGTGACACTTGTTATAGATTCCGATGCTTCACTTCAGGTTTACTGTATGCCTCTGACCTTCTTATTGACGATGAAGCACAGAAATTGCATCGGAATTAAATACAAACGTCACAATGCCGACTTAAGTACAAGAAAACTGACTCTTCTTACTGTCTATGTTTTGAACTATTCCTGTGACACTAGTTATAGATTCCGATGCTTCACTTCAGGTTTACTGTATCCCTCTGACCTTCTTATTGACGATGAAACACAGAAATTGCGTCGGAATTAAATACAAAAGGCACAATGCCGACTTAAGTACAAGAAATCTGACTCTTCTTACTGCCTATGTTTTGAACCATTCCTGTGGCTCTAGTAATAGATTCCGATGGTTCACTTCAGGTTTACTGTATCCCTCTGACCTTCTTATTGATGATGAAACACTGAAATTGCATCGGAAATAATTACAAAATGCACAATGCCGACTTAAGTACAAGAAAACTGACTCTTCTTACTGTCTATGTTTTGAACCATACCTGTGACACTTGTTATAGATTCCGATGCTTCACTTCAGGTTTACTGTATGCCTCTGACCTTCTTATTGACGATGAAACACAGAAATTGCATCGGAATTAAATACAAACGTCACAATGCCGACTTAAGTACAAGAAAACTGACTCTTCTTACTGTCTATGTTTTGTACCATTCCTGTGACACTAGTTATAGATTCGGATGCTTCACTTCAGGTTTACTGTATCCCTCTGACCTCCTTATTGACGATGAAACACAGAAATTGGATCGGAATTACATACAAAACGCACAATGCCGACCTAAGTACAAGAAAACTGACTCTTCTTACTGTCTATGTTTTGAACCATTCATGTGACACTCGTTATAGATTCCGATGCTTTACTTAAGGTTTACTGTATCCCTCTGACCTTCTTACTGACGATGAAACACAGAAATTGCTTTGGAATTAAATACAAAAGGCACAATGCCGACTTCAGTACAAGATAACGGACACTTCTTAATGTCTATGATTTGAACCATTCCTGTGACACCAGTTATAGATTCCGATGCTTCTCTTCAGGTTTACTGTTTCCCTCTGACCTTCTTATTGATGATGAAACACAGATATTGCGTCGGAATTAAATGCAAAAGGCACAATGTCGACTTAAGTACAAGAAAACTGACTCTTCTTACTGTCTATGTTTTGAACCATTCCTGTGACACTAGTTATGGATTCCGATGCTTCACTTCAGGTTTACTGTATCCCTCTGACCTTCTTATTGACGATGAAACACAGATATTGCATCGGAATTAAACACAAAACGCACAATGCCGACTTAAGTACAAGAAAATTGACTCTTCTTACTCTCTATGCTTTGAATCATTCCTGTGACACTAGTTATAGTTTCCGATGCTTCACTTCAGGTTTACTGTATCCTTCTGAAGTTCTTATTGACGATGGAACACAGAAATTGCATCGGAATTAAATACAATAGGCACAATGCCGACTTAAGTACAAGAAAACTGACTCTTCTTACCGTGTAAGTTTTGAACCATTCCTGTGACACTAGTTATAGATTCCGATGCTTCACTTCAGGTTTACTGTATCGCTCTGACCTTCTTATTGACGATGAAACAAAGAAATTACATCGGAATTAAATATAAAAGGCACAATGCCGATTTAAGTACAAGAAAACTGACTCTTCTTACTGTCTATGTTTGAACCATTCCTGTGACACTTGTTATAGATTCCGATGCTTCACTTCAGGTTTACTGTATGCCTCTGACCTTCTTATTGACGACGAAACACAGAAATTGCATCGGAATTAAATACAAACATCACAATGCCGACTTAGGTACAAGAAAACTGACTCTTCTTACTGTCTATGTTTGAACCATTCCTCTGACACTAGTTATAGATTCTGCTGCTTCACTTCAGGTTTACTGTATCCCTCTGACCTCCTTATTGACGATGAAACACAGAAATTGCATTGGAATTAAATACAAAAGGCACAATGCCGACCTAAGTACAAGAAAACTGACTCTTCTTACTGTCTATGTTTTGAACCATTCATGTGACACTCGTTATAGATTCCGATGCTTTACTTAAGGTTTACTGTATCCCTCTGACCTTCTTACTGACGATGAAACACAGAAATTGCTTCGGAATTAAATACAAAAGGCACAATGCCGACTTCAGTACAAGATAACGGACACTTCTTAATGTCTATGATTTGAACCATTCCTGTGACACCAGTTATAGATTCCGATGCTTCACTTCAGGTTTACTGTTTCCCTCTGACCTTCTTATTGACGATGAAACACAGATATTGCGTCGGAATTAAATGCTAAAGGCACAATGTCGACTTAAGTACAAGAAAACTGACTCTTCTTACTGTCTATGTTTTGAACCATTCCTGTGACACTAGTTATGGATTCCGATGCTTCACTTCAGGTTTACTGTATCCCTCTGACCTTCTTATTGACGATGAAACACAGATATTGCATCGGAATTAAACACAAAACGCACAATGCCGACTTAAGTACAAGAAAATTGACCCTTCTTACTCTCTATGCTTTGAATCATTCCTGTGACACTAGTTATAGTTTCCGATGCTTCACTTCAGGTTTACTGTATCCTTCTGAAGTTCCTATTGACGATGGAACACAGAAATTGCATCGGAATTAAATACAATAGGCACAATGCCGACTTAAGTACAAGAAAACTGACTCTTCTTACCGTGTAAGTTTTGAACCATTCCTGTGACACTAGTTATAGATTCCGATGCTTCACTTCAGGTTTACTGTATCGCTCTGACCTTCTTATTGACGATGAAACAAAGAAATTACATCGGAATTAAATATAAAAGGCACAATGCCGATTTAAGTACAAGAAAACTGACTCTTCTTACTGTCCATGTTTGAACCATTCCTGTGACACTTGTTATAGATTCCGATGCTTCACTTCAGGTTCACTGTATGCCTCTGACCTTCTTATTGACGACGAAACACAGAAATTGCATCGGAATTAAATACAAACATCACAATGCCGAATTAGGTACAAGAAAACTGACTCTTCTTACTGTCTATGTTTGAACCATTCCTCTGACACTAGTTATAGATTCTGCTGCTTCACTTCAGGTTTACTGTATCCCTCTGACCTCGTTATTGACGATGAAACACAGAAATTGCATTGGAATTAAATACAAAAGGCACAATGCCGACCTAAGTACAAGATAACTGACTCTTCTTACTGTCTATGTTTTGAACCATTCATGTGACACTCGTTATCGATTCCGATGCTTTACTTCAGGTTTACTGTATCCCTCTGACCTTCTTACTGACGATGAAACACAGAAATTGCTACGGAACTAAATACAAAAGGCACAATGCCGACTTAAGTACAATAAAACTCACTCATCTTACTGTCTATGCTTTGAACCATTCATGTGACACTCGATATAGATTCCGATGCTTTACTTCAGGTTTACTGTATCCCTCTGACCTTCTTATTGACGATGAAACACAGAAATTGCTTCGGAATTAAATACAAAAGGCACAATGCCGACTTAAGTACAAGATAACTGACTCTTCTTACTGTCAATGTTTTGAACCATTCCTGTGACACTAGTTATAGATTCCGATGCTTCACTTCAGGTTTACTGTATCCCTCTGACCTTCTTATTGATGATGAAACACTGAAGTTGCATCGGAATTAAATACAAAATGCACAATGCCGACTTAAGTACAAGAAAACTGACTCTTCTTACTGTCTATGTTTTGAACCATTCCTGTGACACTTGTTTTAGATTCCGATGCTTCACTTCAGGTTTACTGTATGCCTCTGACCTTCTTATCGACGACGAAACACAGAAATTGCATCGGAATTAAATACAAACATCACAATGCCGACTTAGGTACAAGAAAACTGACTCATCTTACTGTCTATGTTTTGAACCATTCCTGTGACACTAGTTATAGATTCTGATGCTTCACTTCAGGTTTACTGTATCTCTCTGACCTCCATATTGACGATGAAACACAGAAATTGCATTGGAGTTAAATACAAAAGGCACAATGCCGGCCTAAGTACAAGAAAGCTGACTCTTATTACTGTCTATGTTTTGAACCATTCATGTGACACTCGTTATAGATTCCGATGCTTTACTTCAGGTTTACTGTATCCCTCTGACCTTCTTACTGACGATGAAACACAGAAATTGCTTCGGAATTAAATACAAAAGGCAAAATGCCGACTTAAGTACAAGATAACTGACACTTCTTACTGTCTATGCTTTGAACCATTCCTGTGACACTAGTTACAGATTCCGATGCTTCACTTCAGGTTTACTGTATCCCTCTGACCTTCTTATTGACGATGAAACACAGAAATTGCGTCGGAATTAAATACAAAAGGCACAATGTCGACTTAAGTACAAGAAAACTGACTCTTCTTACTGTCTATGTTTTGAACCATTTTTGTGACACTAGTTATGGATTCCGATGCTTCACTTCAGGTTTACTGTATACCTCTGACCTTCTTATTGACGATGAAACACAGATATTGCATCGGAATTAAACACAAAACGCACAATGCCGACTTAAGTACAAGAAAATTGACTATTCTTACTCTCGATGCTTTGAATCATTCCTGTGACACTAGATATAGTTTCCGATGCTTCACTTTAAGTTTACTGTATCCTTCTGAAGTTCATATTGACGATGAAACACAGAAATTGCATCGGAATTAAATACAATAGGCACAATGCCGACTTAAGTACAAGAAAACTGACTCTTCTTACTGTGTAAGATTTGAACCATTCCTGTGACACTAGTTATAGATTCCGATGCTTCACTCCAGGTTTACTGTATCCCTCTGACCTTCTTATTGACGATGAAACAAAGAAATTACATCGGAATTAAATATAAAAGGCACAATGCCGATTTAAGTACAAGAAAACTGACTGTTCTTACTGTCTATGTTTTGAACCATTACTGTGATACTAGTTATGGATTCCGATGCTTCACTTCAGGTTCACTGTATCCCTCTGACCTTCTTTTTGACGATGAAACACAGAAATTGCATCGGAATTAAATACAAAAGGCACAATTCCGACTTAAGTACAAGAAAACTGACTCTTCTTACTGTCTATGTTTTGAACCATTCCTGTGACACTAGTTATAGATTCCGACGCTTCACTTCAGGGTTACTGTATCCCTCTGACCTTCTTATTGACGATGAAACACAGAAATTGCATCGGAATTAAATACAAAAGGCACAATGCCGACTTAAGTACAAGAAAACTGACTCTTCTTACTGTCTATGCTTTGAACCATTCCTGTGACACTAGTTATAGATTCCGATGCTTCATTTAAGGTTCACTGTATCCCTCTGACATTCTTATTGACGATCAAACACCGAAATTGCATCGGAATTAAATACAAAACGCACAATGCCGACTTAAGTACAATAAAACTCACTCTTCTTACTGTCTATGTTTTAAACCATTCCTGTGACACTAGTTATAGATTCCGATGCTTCACTTCAGGTACACTGTATCCCTCTGACCTTCTTATTGACGATGAAACATCGAAATTGCATCGGAATTAAATACAAAGGGCACAATACCGACTTAAGTACAAGAAAACTGACTCTTCTTACTGTCTATGTTTCGAACCATTCATGTGACACTCGTTATAGATTCCGATGCTTTACTTCAGTTTTACTGTATCCCTCTGACCGTCTTATTGACGATGAAACAAAGAAATTGCTTCGGAATTAAATACAAAAGACACAATGCCGACTTAAGTACAAGGTAACTGACTCTTCTTACTGTCAATGTTTTGAACCATACCTGTGACACTTGTTATAGATTCCGATGCTTTACTTCAGGTTTACTGTATCCCTCTGACCTTCTTACTGACGATGAAACACAGAAATACCTTCGGTATTAAATACAAAAGGCACAATGCCGATTTAAGTACAAGAAAACTGACTCTTCTTACTGTCTATGTTTTGAACCATTCCTGTGACACTAGTTATAGATTCCGATGCTTCACTTCAGGGTTACTGTATCCCTCAGACCTTCTTATTGACGATGAAACACAGAAATTGCATCGGAATTAAATACAAAAGGCACAATGCCGACTTAAGTACAAGAAAACTGACTCTTCTTACTGTCTATGCTTTGAACCATTCCTGTGACACTAGTTATAGATTCCGATGCTTCATTTCAGGTTCACTGTATCCTTCTGACATTCTTATTGACGATCAAACACCGAAATTGCATCGGAATTAAATACAAAACGCACAATGCCGACTTAAGTACAAGAAAACTGACTCTTCTTACTGTCTATGTTTTGAACCATTCATGTGACACTCGTTATAGATTCCGATGCTTTACTTCAGTTTTACTGTATCCCTCTGACCTTCTTATTGATGATGAAACACTGAAATTGCATCGGAAATAATTACAAAATGCACAATGCCGACTTAAGTACAAGAAAACTGACTCTTCTTACTGTCTATGTTTTGAACCATACCTGTGACACTTGTTATAGATTCCGATGCTTCACTTCAGGTTTACTGTATGCCTCTGACCTTCGTATTGACGATGAAACACAGAAATTGCATCGGAAGTAAATACAAACGTCACAATGCCGACTTAAGTACAAGAAAACTGACTCTTCTTACTGTCTATGTTTTGTACCATTCCTGTGACACTAGTTATAGATTCTGATGCTTCACTTCAGGTTTACTGTATCCCTCTGACCTCCTTATTGACGATGAAACACAGAAATTGCATCGGAATTACATACAAAACGCACAATGCCGACCTAAGTACAAGAAAACTGACTCTTCTTACTGTCGATGTTTTGAACCATTCATGTGACACGCGTTATAGATTCCGATGCTTTACTTAAGGTTTACTGTATCCCTCTGACCTTCTTACTGACGATGAAACACAGAAATTGCTTCGGAATTAAATACAAAAGGCACAATGCCGACTTCAGTACAAGATAACGGACACTTCTTAATGTCTATGATTTGAACCATTCCTGTGACACCAGTTATAGATTCCGATGCTTCACTTCAGGTTTACTGTTTCCCTCTGACCTTCTTATTGACGATGAAATACAAAAATTGCATCGGAATTAAATATAAAACGCTCAATGCCGACTAATGTACAAGAAAACTGACTCTTCTTACTGTCTATGCTTTGAACCATTCCTGTGACACTAGTTATAGATACCGATGCTTCACTTCAGGTTTACTGTTTCCCTCTGACCTTCTTATTGACGATGAAACACAGAAATTGCGTCGGAATTAAATGCAAAAGGCACAATGTCGACTTAAGTACAAGAAAACTGACTCTTCTTACTGTCTATGTTTTGAACCATTCCTGTGACACTATTTATGTATTCCGATGCTTCACTTCAGGTTTACTGTATCCCTCTGACCTTCTTATTGACGATGAAACACAGATATTGCATCGGAATTAAACACAAAACGCACAATGCCGACTTAAGTACAAGAAAATTGACTCTTCTTACTCTCTATGCTTTGAATCATTCCTGTGACACTAGTTATAGTTTCCGATGCTTCACTTCAGGTTTACTGTATCCTTCTGAAGTTCTTATTGACGATGGAACACAGAAATTGCATCGGAATTAAATACAATAGGCACAATGCCGACTTAAGTACAAGAAAACTGACTCTTCTTACCGTGTAAGTTTTGAACCATTCCTGTGACACTAGTTATAGATTCCGATGCTTCACTTCAGGTTTACTGTATCGCTCTGACCTTCTTATTGACGATGAAACAAAGAAATTACATCGGAATTAAATATAAAAGGCACAATGCCGATTTAAGTACAAGAAAACTGACTCTTCTTACTGTCTATGATTTGAACCATTCCTGTGACACTAGTTATGGATTCCGATGCTTCACTTCAGGTTTACTGTATCCCTCTGTCCTTCTTATTGATGATGAAACACTGAAATTGCATCGGAATTAAATACAAAATGCACAATGCCCACTTAAGTACAAGAAAACTGACTCTTCTTACTGTCTATGCTTTGAACCATTCCTGTGACACTTGTTATAGATTCCGATGCTTCACTTCAGGTTTACTGTATGCCTCTGACCTTCTTATTGACGATGAAACACAGAAATAGCATCGGAATTAAATACAAACATCACAATGCCGACTTAAGTACAAGAAAACTGACTCTTCTGACTGTCTATGTTTTGAACCATTCATGTGACACCCAATATAGATTCCGATGCTTTACTTCAGGTTTCCTGCATCCCTCTGACCTTCTTACTGACGATGAAACACAGAAATACCTTCGGTATTAAATACAAAAGGCACAATGCCGACTTAAGTACAAGATAACTGACACTTCTTACTGTCTGTGATTTGAACCATTTCTGTGACACTAGTTATAGATTCCGATGCTTCACTTCAGGTTTACTGTGTCCCTCTGAACTTCTTATTGACGATTAAACACAAAAATTGCATCAGAATTAAATATAAAACGCACACTGCCGACTTAAGTACAAGAAAACTGACTCTTCTCACTGTCTATGTTTTGAACTATTCCTGTGACACTAGTTATAGATTCCGATGCTTCACTTCAGGTTTACTGTATCCCTCCGACCTTCTTATAGACGATGAAACATAGAAATTGCATCGGAATTACATTCAAAACGCACAATGGGGCCCTAAGTACAAGAAAACTGACTCTTCTTACTGTCTATGTTTTGAACCATTCATGTGACTCTCGTTATAGATTCCGATGCTTTACTTAAGGTTTACTGTATCCCTCTGACCTTCTTACTGACGATGAAACACAGAAATTGCATCGGAATGAAATACAAACGTCACAATGCCGACTTAAGTACAAGAACACTGACTCTTCTTACTGTCTATGTTTTGTACCATTCCTGTGACACTAGTTATAGATTCTGATGCTTCACTTCAGGTTTACTGTTTCTCTCTGACCTTCTTATTGACGATGAAATACAAAAATTGCATCGGAATTAAATATAAAACGCACAATGCCGACTAATGTACAAGAAAACTGACTCTTCTTACTGTCTATGCTTTGAACCATTCCTGTGACACTAGTTATAGATTCCGATGCTTCACTTCAGGTTTACTGTTTCCCTCTGACCTTCTTATTGACGATGAAACACAGAAATTGCGTCGGAATTAAATGCAAAAGGCACAATGTCGACTTAAGTACAAGAAAACTGACTCTTCTTACTGTCTATGCTTTGAACCATTCCTGTGACACTAGTTATGGATTCCGATGCTTCACTTCAGGTTTACTGTATCCCTCTGACCCTCGTATTGACGATGAAACACAGAAATTGCTTCGGAATTAAATACAAAAGGCACAATGCCGACTTTAGAACAAGATAACTGACTCTTCTTACTGTCAATGTTTTGAACCATTCCTGTGACACTAGTTATAGATTCCGATGCTTCACTTCAGGTTTACTTTATCCCTCCGACCTTCTTATAGACGATGAAACATAGAAATTGCATCGGAATTAAATAGAAGAGGCACATTGCCGACTTAAGTACAAGAAAACTGACTCTTCTTACTGTCTATTTTTTGAACCATTCCTGTGACACTAGTTATAGATTCCGATGCTTCACTTCAGGTTTACTGTATCCCTCTGACCTTCTTATTGATGATGAAACACTGAAATTGCATCGGAATTAAATACAAAATGCACAATGCCGACTTAAGTACAAGAAAACTGACTCTTCTTACTGTCTATGTTGTGAACCATTCCTGTGACACTTGTTATAGATTCCGATGCTTCACTTCAGGTTTACTGTATGCCTCTGACCTTCTTATTGACGACGAAACACAGAAATCGCATCGGAATTAAATACAAACATCACAATGCCGACTTAGGTACAAGAAAACTGACTCTTCTTACTGTCTATGTTTGAACCATTCCTCTGACACTAGTTATAGATTCTGCTGCTTCACTTCAGGTTTACTGTATCCCTCTGACCTCCTTATTGACGATGAAACACAGATATTGCATTGGAATTAAATACAAAAGGCACAATGCCGACCTAAGTACAAGATAACTGATTCTTCTTACTGTCTATGTTTTGAACCATTCATGTGACACTCGTTATCGATTCCGATGCTTTACTTCAGGTTTACTGTATCCCTCTGACCTTCTTACTGACGATGAAACACAGAAATTGCTTCGGAATTATATACAAAAGGCACAATGCCGTCTTAAGTACAATAAAACTCACTCATCTTACTGTCTATGTTTTGAACCATTCATGTGACACTCGATATAGATTCCGATGGTTTACTTCAAGTTTACTGTATCCCTCTGACCTTCTTATTGACGATGAAACACAGAAATTGCTTCGGAATTAAATACAAAAGGCACAATGCCGACTTAAGTACAAGATAACTGACTCTTCTTACTGTCAATGTTTTGAACCATTCCTGTGACACTAGTTATAGATTCCGATGCTTCACTTCAGGTTTACTGTGTCCCTCTGAACTTCTTATTGACGATGAAACACAAAAATTGCATCAGAATTAAATATAAAACGCACAATGCCGACTTAAGTACAAGAAAACTGACTCTTCTCACTGTCTATGATTTGAACTATTACTGTGACACTAGTTATGGATTCCGATGCTTCACTTCAGGTTTACTGTATCCCTCTGACCTTCTTATTGACGATGAAACACAGAAATTGCGTCGGAATTAAACACAAAAGGTACAATGCCGACTTAAGTACAAGATAACTGACTCTTCTTACTGTCAATGCTTTGAACCATTCCTGTGATACTAGTTATAGATTCCGATGCTTCACTTCAGGTTTACTGTATCCCTCCGACCTTCTTATAGACGATGAAACATAGAAATTGCATCGGAATTAAATAGAAAAGGCACAATGCCGACTTAAGTACAAGAAAACTGACTCTTCTTAGTGCCTATGTTTTGAACCATTCCTGTGGCACTAGTAATAGATTCCGATGGTTCACTTCAGGTTTACTGTATTCCTCTGACCTTCTTATTGATGATGAAACACTGAAATTCCATCGGAAATAATTACAAAATGCACAATGCCGACTTAAGTACAAGAAAACTGACTCTTCTTACTGTCTATGTTTTGAACCATACCTGTGACACTTGTTATAGATTCCGATGCTTCACTTCAGGTTTACTGTATGACTCTGACCTTCTTATTGACGATGAAACACAGAAATTGCATCGGAATTAAATACAAACGTCACAATGCCGACTTAAGTACAAGAAAACTGACTCTTCTTACTGTCTATGTTTTGTACCATTCCTGTGACACTAGTTATAGATTCTGATGCTTCACTTGAGGTTTACTGTATCCCTCTGACCTCCTTATTGACGATGAAACACAGAAATTGCGTCGGAAATACATACAAAACGCACAATGCCGACCTAAGTACAAGAAAACTGACTCTTCTTACTGTCTATGTTTTGAACCATTCATGTGACACTCGTTATAGATTCCGATGCTTTACTTAAGGTTTACTGTATCCCTCTGACCTTCTTACTGACGATGAAACACAGAAATTGCTTCGGAATTAAATACAAAAGGCACAATGCCGACTTCAGTACAAGACAACGGACACTTCTTAATGTCTATGATTTGAACCATTCCTGTGACACCAGTTATAGATTCCGATGATTCACTTCAGGTTTACTGTATCCTCTGACCTTCTTATTGACGATGAAACACAGATATTGCATCGGAATTAAACACAAAACGCACAATGCCGACTTAAGTACAAGAAAATTGACTCTTCTTACTCTCTATGCTTTGAATCATTCCTGTGACACTAGTTATAGTTTCCGATGCTTCACTTCAGGTTTACTGTATCCTTCTGAAGTTCTTATTGACGATGGAACACAGAAATTGCATCGGAATTAAATACAATAGGCACAATGCCGACTTAAGTACAAGAAAACTGACTCTTCTTACTGTCTATGTTTTGTACCATTCCTGTGACACTAGTTATAGATTCCGATGCTTCACTTCAGGTTCACTGTATCCCTCTGACCTTCTTATTGACGATGAAACATCGAAATTGCATCGGAATTAAATACAAAGGGCACAATACCGACTTAAGTACAAGAAAACTGACTCTTCTTACTGTCTATGTTTTGAACCATTCATGTGACACTCGTTATAGATTCCGATGCTTTACTTCAGTTTTACTGTATCCCTCTGACCGTCTTATTGACGATGAAACAAAGAAATTGCTTCGGAATTAAATACAAAAGACACAATGCCGACTTAAGTACAAGGTAACTGACTCTTCTTACTGTCAATGTTTTGAACCATACCTGTGACACTTGTTATAGATTCCGATGCTTCACTTCAGGTTTACTGTATGCCTCTGACCTTCTTATTGACGATGAAACACAGAAATAGCATCGGAATTAAATACAAACATCACAATGCCGACTTAAGTACAAGAAAACTGACTCTTCTGACTGTCTATGCTTTGAACCATTCCTGTGACACTTGTTATAGATTCCGATGCTTCACTTCAGGTTTACTGTATGCCTCTGACCTTCTTATTGACGATGAAACACAGAAATAGCATCGGAATTAAATACAAAGATCACAATGCCGACTTAAGTACAAGAAAACTGACTCTTCTGACTGTCTATGTTTTGAACCATTCATGTGACACCCAATATAGATTCCGATGCTTTACTTCAGGTTTACTGTATCCCTCTGACCTTCTTACTGACGATGAAACACAGAAATACCTTCGGTATTAAATACAAAAGGCACAATGCCGATTTAAGTACAAGAAAACTGACTCTTCTTACTGTCTATGTTTTGAACCATTCCTGTGACACTAGTTATAGATTCCGATGCTTCACTTCAGGGTTACTGTATCCCTCTGACCTTCTTATTGACGATGAAACACAGAAATTGCATCGGAATTAAATACAAAAGGCACAATGCCGACTTAAGTACAAGAAAACTGACTCTTCTTACTGTCTATGCTTTGAACCATTCCTGTGACACTAGTTATAGATTCCGATGCTTCATTTCAGGTTCACTGTATCCCTCTGACATTCTTATTGACGATCAAACACCGAAATTGCATCGGAATTAAATACAAAACGCACAATGCCGACTTAAGTACAAGAAAACTGACTCTTCTTACTGTCTATGTTTTGAACCATTCATGTGACACTCGTTATAGATTCCGATGCTTTACTTCAGTTTTACTGTATCCCTCTGACCTTCTTATTGATGATGAAACACTGAAATTGCATCGGAAATAATTACAAAATGCACAATGCCGACTTAAGTACAAGAAAACTGACTCTTCTTACTGTCTATGTTTTGAACCATACCTGTGACACTTGTTATAGATTCCGATGCTTCACTTCAGGTTTACTGTATGCCTCTGACCTTCGTATTGACGATGAAACACAGAAATTGCATCGGAAGTAAATACAAACGTCACAATGCCGACTTAAGTACAAGAAAACTGACTCTTCTTACTGTCTATGTTTTGTACCATTCCTGTGACACTAGTTATAGATTCTGATGCTTCACTTCAGGTTTACTGTATCCCTCTGACCTCCTTATTGACGATGAAACACAGAAATTGCATCGGAATTACATACAAAACGCACAATGCCGACCTAAGTACAAGAAAACTGACTCTTCTTACTGTCGATGTTTTGAACCATTCATGTGACACGCGTTATAGATTCCGATGCTTTACTTAAGGTTTACTGTATCCCTCTGACCTTCTTACTGACGATGAAACACAGAAATTGCTTCGGAATTAAATACAAAAGGCACAATGCCGACTTCAGTACAAGATAACGGACACTTCTTAATGTCTATGATTTGAACCATTCCTGTGACACCAGTTATAGATTCCGATGCTTCACTTCAGGTTTACTGTTTCCCTCTGACCTTCTTATTGACGATGAAATACAAAAATTGCATCGGAATTAAATATAAAACGCTCAATGCCGACTAATGTACAAGAAAACTGACTCTTCTTACTGTCTATGCTTTGAACCATTCCTGTGACACTAGTTATAGATACCGATGCTTCACTTCAGGTTTACTGTTTCCCTCTGACCTTCTTATTGACGATGAAACACAGAAATTGCGTCGGAATTAAATGCAAAAGGCACAATGTCGACTTAAGTACAAGAAAACTGACTCTTCTTACTGTCTATGTTTTGAACCATTCCTGTGACACTATTTATGTATTCCGATGCTTCACTTCAGGTTTACTGTATCCCTCTGACCTTCTTATTGACGATGAAACACAGATATTGCATCGGAATTAAACACAAAACGCACAATGCCGACTTAAGTACAAGAAAATTGACTCTTCTTACTCTCTATGCTTTGAATCATTCCTGTGACACTAGTTATAGTTTCCGATGCTTCACTTCAGGTTTACTGTATCCTTCTGAAGTTCTTATTGACGATGGAACACAGAAATTGCATCGGAATTAAATACAATAGGCACAATGCCGACTTAAGTACAAGAAAACTGACTCTTCTTACCGTGTAAGTTTTGAACCATTCCTGTGACACTAGTTATAGATTCCGATGCTTCACTTCAGGTTTACTGTATCGCTCTGACCTTCTTATTGACGATGAAACAAAGAAATTACATCGGAATTAAATATAAAAGGCACAATGCCGATTTAAGTACAAGAAAACTGACTCTTCTTACTGTCTATGATTTGAACCATTCCTGTGACACTAGTTATGGATTCCGATGCTTCACTTCAGGTTTACTGTATCCCTCTGTCCTTCTTATTGATGATGAAACACTGATATTGCATCGGAATTAAATACAAAATGCACAATGCCCACTTAAGTACAAGAAAACTGACTCTTCTTACTGTCTATGCTTTGAACCATTCCTGTGACACTTGTTATAGATTCCGATGCTTCACTTCAGGTTTACTGTATGCCTCTGACCTTCTTATTGACGATGAAACACAGAAATAGCATCGGAATTAAATACAAACATCACAATGCCGACTTAAGTACAAGAAAACTGACTCTTCTGACTGTCTATGTTTTGAACCATTCATGTGACACCCAATATAGATTCCGATGCTTTACTTCAGGTTTCCTGCATCCCTCTGACCTTCTTACTGACGATGAAACACAGAAATACCTTCGGTATTAAATACAAAAGGCACAATGCCGACTTAAGTACAAGATAACTGACACTTCTTACTGTCTGTGATTTGAACCATTTCTGTGACACTAGTTATAGATTCCGATGCTTCACTTCAGGTTTACTGTGTCCCTCTGAACTTCTTATTGACGATTAAACACAAAAATTGCATCAGAATTAAATATAAAACGCACACTGCCGACTTAAGTACAAGAAAACTGACTCTTCTCACTGTCTATGTTTTGAACTATTCCTGTGACACTAGTTATAGATTCCGATGCTTCACTTCAGGTTTACTGTATCCCTCCGACCTTCTTATAGACGATGAAACATAGAAATTGCATCGGAATTACATTCAAAACGCACAATGGGGCCCTAAGTACAAGAAAACTGACTCTTCTTACTGTCTATGTTTTGAACCATTCATGTGACTCTCGTTATAGATTCCGATGCTTTACTTAAGGTTTACTGTATCCCTCTGACCTTCTTACTGACGATGAAGCACAGAAATTGCATCGGAATGAAATACAAACGTCACAATGCCGACTTAAGTACAAGAACACTGACTCTTCTTACTGTCTATGCTTTGTACCATTCCTGTGACACTAGTTATAGATTCTGATGCTTCACTTCAGGTTTACTGTTTCCCTCTGACCTTCGTATTGACGATGAAATACAAAAATTGCATCGGAATTAAATATAAAACGCACAATGCCGACTAATGTACAAGAAAACTGACTCTTCTTACTGTCTATGCTTTGAACCATTCCTGTGACACTAGTTATAGATTCCGATGCTTCACTTCAGGTTTACTGTTTCCCTCTGACCTTCTTATTGACGATGAAACACAGAAATTGCGTCGGAATTAAATGCAAAAGGCACAATGTCGACTTAAGTACAAGAAAACTGACTCTTCTTACTGTCTATGCTTTGAACCATTCCTGTGACACTAGTTATGGATTCCGATGCTTCACTTCAGGTTTACTGTATCCCTCTGACCCTCGTATTGACGATGAAACACAGAAATTGCTTCGGAATTAAATACAAAAGGCACAATGCCGACTTTAGAACAAGATAACTGACTCTTCTTACTGTCAATGTTTTGAACCATTCCTGTGACACTAGTTATAGATTCCGATGCTTCACTTCAGGTTTACTTTATCCCTCCGACCTTCTTATAGACGATGAAACATAGAAATTGCATCGGAATTAAATAGAAGAGGCACATTGCCGACTTAAGTACAAGAAAACTGACTCTTCTTACTGTCTATTTTTTGAACCATTCCTGTGACACTAGTTATAGATTCCGATGCTTCACTTCAGGTTTACTGTATCCCTCTGACCTTCTTATTGATGATGAAACACTGAAATTGCATCGGAATTAAATACAAAATGCACAATGCCGACTTAAGTACAAGAAAACTGACTCTTCTTACTGTCTATGTTGTGAACCATTCCTGTGACACTTGTTATAGATTCCGATGCTTCACTTCAGGTTTACTGTATGCCTCTGACCTTCTTATTGACGACGAAACACAGAAATCGCATCGGAATTAAATACAAACATCACAATGCCGACTTAGGTACAAGAAAACTGACTCTTCTTACTGTCTATGTTTGAACCATTCCTCTGACACTAGTTATAGATTCTGCTGCTTCACTTCAGGTTTACTGTATCCCTCTGACCTCCTTATTGACGATGAAACACAGATAATGCATTGGAATTAAATACAAAAGGCACAATGCCGACCTAAGTACAAGATAACTGACTCTTCTTACTGTCTATGTTTTGAACCATTCATGTGACACTCGTTATCGATTCCGATGCTTTACTTCAGGTTTACTGTATCCCTCTGACCTTCTTACTGACGATGAAACACAGAAATTGCTTCGGAATTATATACAAAAGGCACAATGCCGACTTAAGTACAATAAAACTCACTCATCTTACTGTCTATGTTTTGAACCATTCATGTGACACTCGATATAGATTCCGATGCTTTACTTCAAGTTTACTGTATCCCTCTGACCTTCTTATTGACGATGAAACACAGAAATTGCTTCGGAATTAAATACAAAAGGCACAATGCCGACTTAAGTACAAGATAACTGACTCTTCTTACTGTCAATGTTTTGAACCATTCCTGTGACACTAGTTATAGATTCCGATGCTTCACTTCAGGTTTACTGTGTCCCTCTGAACTTCTTATTGACGATGAAACACAAAAATTGCATCAGAATTAAATATAAAACGCACAATGCCGACTTAAGTACAAGAAAACTGACTCTTCTCACTGTCTATGATTTGAACTATTACTGTGACACTAGTTATGGATTCCGATGCTTCACTTCAGGTTTACTGTATCCCTCTGACCTTCTTATTGACGATGAAACACAGAAATTGCGTCGGAATTAAACACAAAAGGTACAATGCCGACTTAAGTACAAGATAACTGACTCTTCTTACTGTCAATGCTTTGAACCATTCCTGTGATACTAGTTATAGATTCCGATGCTTCACTTCAGGTTTACTGTATCCCTCCGACCTTCTTATAGACGATGAAACATAGAAATTGCATCGGAATTAAATAGAAAAGGCACAATGCCGACTTAAGTACAAGAAAACTGACTCTTCTTAGTGCCTATGTTTTTAACCATTCCTGTGGCACTAGTAATAGATTCCGATGGTTCACTTCAGGTTTACTGTATTCCTCTGACCTTCTTATTGATGATGAAACACTGAAATTCCATCGGAAATAATTACAAAATGCACAATGCCGACTTAAGTACAAGAAAACTGACTCTTCTTACTGTCTATGTTTTGAACCATACCTGTGACACTTGTTATAGATTCCGATGCTTCACTTCAGGTTTACTGTATGACTCTGACCTTCTTATTGACGATGAAACACAGAAATTGCATCGGAATTAAATACAAACGTCACAATGCCGACTTAAGTACAAGAAAACTGACTCCTTCTTACTGTCTATGTTTTGTACCATTCCTGTGACACTAGTTATAGATTCTGATGCTTCACTTGAGGTTTACTGTATCCCTCTGACCTCCTTATTGACGATGAAACACAGAAATTGCAGTCGGAAATACATACAAAACGCACAATGCCGACCTAAGTACAAGAAAACTGACTCTTCTTACTGTCTATGTTTTGAACCATTCATGTGACAACTCGTTATAGATTCCGATGCTTTACTTAAGGTTTACTGTATCCCTCTGACCTTCTTACTGACGATGAAACACAGAAATTGCTTCGGAAATTAAATACAAAAGGCACAATGCCGACTTCAGTACAAGAACAACGGACACTTCTTAATGTCTATGATTTGAACCATTCCTGTGACACCAGTTATAGATTCCGATGCTTCACTTCAGGTTTACTGTATCCTCTGACCTTCTTATTGACGATGAAACACAGATATTGCATCGGAATTAAACACAAAACGCACAATGCCGACTTAAGTACAAGAAAATTGACTCTTCTTACTCTCTATGCTTTGAATCATTCCTGTGACACTAGTTATAGTTTCCGATGCTTCACTTCAGGTTTACTGTATCCTTCTGAAGTTCTTATTGACGATGGAACACAGAAATTGCATCGGAATTAAATACAATAGGCACAATGCCGACTTAAGTACAAGAAAAACTGACTCTTCTTACCGTGTAAGTTTTGAACCATTCCTGTGACACTAGTTATAGATTCCGATGCTTCACTTCAGGTTTACTGTATCGCTCTGACCTTCTTATTGACGATGAAACAAAGAAATTACATCGGAATTAAATATAAAAGGCACAATGCCGATTTAAGTACAAGAAAACTGACTCTTCTTACTGTCTATGTTTTGAACCATTACTGTGATACTAGTTATGGATTCCGATGCATCACTTCAGGTTCACTGTATCCCTCTGACCTTCTTTTTGACGATGAAACACAGAAATTGCTTCGGAATTAAAATACAAAAGGCACAATGCCGACTTTAGTACAAGATAACTGACTCTTCTTACTGTCAATGTTTTGAACCATTCCTGTGACACTAGTTTATAGATTCCGATGCTTCACTTCAGGTTTACTTTATCCCTCCGACCTTCTTATAGACGATGAAACATAGAAATTGCATCGGAATTAAATAGAAGAGGCACATTTGCCAAGAGGCACATTGCCGACTTAAGTACAAGAAAACTGACTCTTCTTACTGTCTATGTTTTGAACCATTCCTGTGACACTAGTTATAGATTCCGATGCTTCACTTCAGGTTTACTGTATCCCTCTGACCTTCTTATTGATGATGAAACACTGAAATTGCATCGGAATTAAATACAAAATGCACAATGCCGACTTAAGTACAAGAAAACTGACTCTTCTTACTGTCTATGTTGTGAACCATTCCTGTGACACTTGTTATAGATTCCGATGCTTCACTTCAGGTTTACTGTATGCCTCTGACCTTCTTATTGACGACGAAACACAGAAATTGCATCGGAATTAAATACAAACATCACAATGCCGACTTAGGTACAAGAAAACTGACTCTTCTTACTGCCTATGTTTGAAACCATTCCTCTGACACTAGTTATAGATTCTGCTGCTTCACTTCAGGTTTACTGTATCCCTCTGACCTCCTTATTGACGATGAAACACAGATATTGCATTGGAATTAAATACAAAAGGCACAATGCCGACTTAAGTACAAGATAACTGACTCTTCTTACTGTCAATGTTTTGAACCATTCCTGTGACACTAGTTATAGATTCCGATGCTTCACTTCAGGTTTACTGTGTCCCTCTGAACTTCTTATTGACGATGAAACACAAAAAATTGCATCAGAATTAAATATAAAACGCACAATGCCGACTTAAGTACAAGAAAACTGACTCTTCTCACTGTCTATGTTTTGAACTATTACTGTGACACTAGTTATAGATTCCGATGCTTCACTTCAGGTTTACTGTATCCCTCTGACCTTCTTATTGACGATGAAACACAGAAATTGCGTCGGAATTAAATACAAAAGGCACAATGCCGACTTAAGTACAAGATAACTGACTCTTCTTACTGTCAATGCTTTGAACCATTCCTGTGACACTAGTTATAGATTTCGATGCTTCACTTCAGGTTTACTGTATCCCTCCGACCTTCTTATAGACGATGAAACATAGAAATTGCATCGGAATTAAATAGAAAAGGCACAATGCCGACTTAAGTACAAGAAAACTGACTCTTCTTACTGCCTATGTTTTGAACCATTCCTGTGGCACTAGTAATAGATTCGATGGTTCACTTCAGGTTTACTGTATCCCTCTGACCTTCTTATTGACGATGAAACACAGAAATTGCATCGGAATTAAATACAAACGTCACAATGCCGACTTAAGTACAAGAAAACTGACTCTTCTTACTGTCTATGTTTTGTACCATTCCTGTGACACTAGTTATAGATTCTGATGCTTCACTTGAGGTTTACTGTATCCCTCTGACCTCCTTATTGACGATGAAACACAGAAATTGCATCGGAAATACATACAAAACGCACAATGCCGACCTAAGTACAAGAAAACTGACTCTTCTTACTGTCTATGTTTTGAAGCATTCATGTGACACTCGTTATAGATTCCGGTGCATTACTTAAGGTTTACTGTATCCCCTCTGACCTTCTTACTGACGATGAAACACAGAAATTGCTTCGGAATTAAATACAAAAGGCACAATGCCGACTTCAGTACAAGATAACGGACACTTCTTAATGTCTATGATTTGAACCATTCCTGTGACACCAGTTATAGATTCCGATGCTTCACTTCAGGTTTACTGTATCCCTCTGACCTTCTTATGACGATGAAACACAGATATTGCATCGGAATTAAACACAAAACGCACAATGCCGACTTAAGTACAGGAAAATTGACTCTTCTTACTCTCTATGCTTTGAATCATTCCTGTGACACTAGTTATAGTTTCCGATGCTCCACTTCAGGTTTACTGTATCCTTCTGAAGTTCTTATTGACGATGGAAACACAGAAATTGCATCGGAATTAAATACAATAGGCACAATGCCGACTTAAGTACAAGAAAACTGACTCTTCTCACCGTGTAAGTTTTGAACCATTCCTGTGACACTAGTTATAGATTCCGATGCTTCACTTCAGGTTTACTGTATCGCTCTGACCTTCTTATTGACGATGAAACAAAGAAATTACATCGAAATTAAATATAAAAGGCACAATGCCGATTTAAGTACAAGAAAACTGACTCTTCTTACTGTCTATGTTTTGAACCATTACTGTGATACTAGTTATGGATTCCGATGCTTCACTTCAGGTTCACTGTATCCCTCTGACCTTCTTTTTGACGATGAAACACAGAAATTGCATCGGAATTAAATACAAAAGGCACAATTCCGACTTAAGTACAAGAAAAACTGACTCTTCTTACTGTCTATGTTTTGAACCATTCCTGTGACACTAGTTATAGATTCCGATGCTTCACTCAGGGTTACTGTATCCCTCTGACCTTCTTATTGACGATGAAACACAGAAATTGCATCGGAATTAAATACAAAAATCACAATGCCGACTTAAGTACAAGAAAACTGACTCTTCTTACTGTCTATGCTTTGAACCATTCCTGTGACACTAGTTATAGATTCCGATGCTTCACTTCAGGTTCACTGTATCCCTCTGACCTTCTTATTGACGATGAAACACCGAAATTGCATCGGAATTAAATACAAAACGCACAATGCCGACTTAAGTACAATAAAACTCACTCTTCTTACTGTCTATGTTTTGAACCATTCATGTGACACTCGTTATAGATTCCGATGCTTTACTTCAGGTTTACTGTATCCCTCTGACCCTCTTATTAACGATGAAACACATAAATTGCTTCGGAATTAAATACAAAAGGCACAATGCCGACTTTAGTACAAGATAACTGACTCTTCTTACTGTCAATGTTTTGAACCATTCCTGTGACACTAGTAATAGATTCCGATGCTTCACTTCAGGTTTACTTTATCCCTCCGACCTTCTTATAGACGATGAAACATCGAAATTGCATCGAATTAAATTGGAAAGGCACATTGCCGACTTAAGTACAAGAAAACTGACTCTTCTTACTGTCTATATTTTGAACCATTCCTGTGACACTAGTTATAGATTCCGATGCTTCACTTCAGGTTTACCTGTATCCCTCTGACCTTCTTATTGATGATGAAACACTGAAATTGCATGGGAATTAAATACAAACTGCACAATGCCGACTTAAGTACAAGAAAACTGACTCTTCTTACTGTCTATGTTTTGAACCATTCCTGTGACACTTGTTATAGATTCCGATGCTTCACTTCAGGTTTACTGTATGCCTCTGACCTTCTTATTGACGACGAAACACAGAAATTGCATCGGAATTAAATACAAACATCACAATGCCGACTTAGGTACAAGAAAAACTGACTTCTTCTTACTGTCTATGTTTGAACCATTCCTCTGACACTAGTTATAGATTCTGCTGCTTCACTTCAGGTTACTGTATCCCTCTGACCTCCTTATTGACGATGAAACACAGAAATTGCATTGGAATTAAATGCAAAAGGCACAATGCCGAACCTAAGTACAAGATAACTGACTCTTCTTACTGTCTATGCTTTGAACCATTCATGTGACACTCGTTATCGATTCCGATGCTTTACATCAGGTTTACTGTATCCCTCTGACCTTCTTACTGACGATGAAACACAGAAATTGCTTCGGAATTATATACAAAAGGCACAATGCCGACTTAAGTACAATAAAACTCACTCATCTTACTGTCTATGTTTTGAACCATTCATGTGACACTCGATATAGATTCCGATGCTTTACTTGAGGTTTACTGTATCCCTCTGACCTTCTTATTGACGATGAAACACAGAAATTGCTTCGGAATTAAATACAAAAGGCACAATGCCGACTTAAGTACAAGATAACTGACTCTTCTTACTGTCAATGTTTTGAACCATTCCTGTGACACTAGTTATAGATTCCGATGCTTCACTTCAGGTTTACTGTGTCCCTCTGAACTTCTTATTGACGATGAAACACAAAAACTGCATCAGAATTAAATATAAAACGCACAATGCCGACTTAAGTACAAGAAAACTGACTCTTCTCACTGTCTAGGTTTTGAACTATTCCTGTGACACTAGTTATAGATTCCGATGCTTCACTTCAGGTTTACTGTATCCCTCTGACCTTCTTATTGACGATGAAACACAGAAATTGCGTCGGAATTAAATACAAAAGGCACAATGCCGACTTAAGTACAAGATAACTGACTCTTCTTACTGTCAATGCTTTGAAACCATTCCTGTGACACTAGTTATAGATTCCGATGCTTCACTTCAGGTTTACTGTATCCCTCCGACCTTCTTATAGACGATGAAACATAGAAATTGCATCGGAATTAAATAGAAAAGGCACAATGCCGACTAAAGTACAAGAAAACTGACTCTTCTTACTGCCTATGTTTTGAACCATTCCTGTGGCACTAGTAATAGATTCCGATGGTTCACTTCAGGTTTACTGTATCCCTCTGACCTTCTTATGATGATGAAACACTAAAATTGCATCGGAAATAATTACAAAATGCACAATGCCGACTTAAGTACAAGAAAACTGACTCTTCTTACTGTCTATGTTTTGAACCATACCTGTGACACTTGTTATAGATTCCGATGCTTCACTTCAGGTTTGCTATATGCCTCTGACCTTCTTATTGACGATGATACACAGAAATTGCATCGAATTAAATACAAACGTCACAATGCCGACTTAAGTACAAGAAAACTGACTCTTCTTACTGTCTATCTTTTGTACCATTCCTGTGACACTAGTTATAGATTCTGGTGCTTCACTTCAGGTTTACTGTATCCCTCTGACCTCCTTATTGACGATGAAACACAGAAATTGCATCGGAATTACATACAAAACGCACAATGCCGACCTAAGTACAAGAAAACTGACTCTTCTTACTGTCTATGTTTTGAACCATTCATGTGACACTCGTTATAGATTCCGATGCTTTACTTAAGGTTTACTGTATCCCTCTGACCTTCTTACTGACGATGAAACACAGAAATTGCTTCGGAATTAAATACAAAAGGCACAATGCCGACTTCAGTACAAGATAACGGACACTTCTTAATGTCTATGATTTGAACCATTCCTGTGACACCAGTTATAGATTCCGATGCTTCACTTCAGGTTTACTGTTTCCCTCTGACCTTCTTATTGACGATGAAATACAAAAATTGCATTGGAATTAAATATAAAACGCACAATGCCGACTAATGTACAAGAAAACTGACTCTTCTTACTGTCTATGCTTTGAACCATTCCTGTGACACTAGTTATTGATTCCGATGCTTCACTTCAGGTTTACTGTATTACTCTGACCCTCTTATTGACGATGAAACACAGAAATTGCGTCGGAATTAAATGCAAAAGGCACAATGTCGACTTAAGTACAAGAAAACTGACTCTTCTTACTGTCTATGTTTTGAACCATTACTGTGATACTAGTTATGGATTCCGATGCTTCACTTCAGGTTCACTGTATCCCTCTGACCTTCTTTTTGACGATGAAACACAGAAATTGCATCGGAATTAAATACAAAAGGCACAATTCCGACTTAAGTACAAGAAAACTGACTCTTCTTACTGTCTATGTTTTGAACCATTCCTGTGACACTAGTTATAGATTCCGATGCTTCACTTCAGGGTTACTGTATCCCTCTGACCTTCTTATTGACGATGAAACACAGAAATTGCATCGGAATTAAATACAAAAATCACAATGCCGACTTAAGTACAAGAAAACTGACTCTTCTTACTGTCTATGCTTTGAACCATTCCTGTGACACTAGTTATAGGTTCCGATGCTTCACTTCAGGTTCACTGTATCCCTCTGACCTTCTTATTGACGATGAAACACCGAAATTGCATCGGAATTAAATACAAAACGCACAATGCCGACTTAAGTACAATAAAACTCACTCTTCTTACTGTCTATGTTTTGAACCATTCATGTGACACTCGTTATAGATTCCGATGCTTTACTTCAGGTTTACTGTATTACTCTGACCCTCTTATTGACGATGAAACACAGAAATTGCTTCGGAATTAAATACAAAAGGCACAATGCCGACTTAAGTACAAGATAACTGACTCTTCTTACTGTCAATGTTTTGAACCATTCCTGTGACACTAGTTATAGATTCCGATGCTTCACTTCAGGTTTACTTTATCCCTCCGACCTTCTTATAGACGATGAAACATAGAAATTGCATCGGAATTAAATAGAAAAGGCACATTGCCGACTTCAGTACAAGAAAACTGACTCTTCTTACTGTCTATGTTTTGAACCATTCCTGTGACACTAGTTATAGATTCCGATGCTTCACTTCAGGTTTGCTGTATCCCTCTGACCTTCTTATTGATGATGAAACACTGAAATTGCATCGGAATTAAATACAAAATGCACAATGCCGACTTAAGTACAAGAAAACTGACTCTTCTTACTGTCTATGTTTTGAACCATTCCTGTGACACTTGTAATAGATTCCGATGCTTCACTTCAGGTTTACTGTATGCCTCTGACCTTCTTATTGACGACGAAACACAGAAATTGCATCGGAATTAAATACAAACATCACAATGCCGACTTAGGTACAAGAAAACTGACTCTTCTTACTGTCTATGTTTGAACCATTCCTCTGAGACTAGTTATAGATTCTGCTGCTTCACTTCAGGTTTACTGTATCCCTCTGACCTCCTTATTGACGATGAAACACAGAAATTGCATTGGAATTAAATATAAAAGGCACAATGCCGACCTAAGTACAAGATAACTGACTCTTCTTACTGTCTAAGTTTTGAACCATTCATGTGACACTCGTTATCGATTCCGATGCTTTACTTCAGGTTTACTGTATCCCTCTGACCTTCTTACTGACGATGAAACACAGAAATTGCTTCGGAATTATATACAAAAGGCACAATGCCGACTTAAGTACAATAAAACTCACTCATCTTACTGTCTATGTTTTGAACCATTCATGTGACACTCGATATAGATTCCGATGCTTTACTTCAGGTTTACTGTATCCCTCTGACCTTCTTATTGACGATGAAACACAGAAATTGCTTCGGAATTAAATACAAAAGGCACAATGCCGACTTAAGTACAAGATAACTGACTCTTCTTACTGTCAAAGTTTTGAACCATTCCTGTGACACTAGTTATAGATTCCGATGCTTCACTTCAGGTTTACTGTATCCCTCCGACCTTCTTATAGACGATGAAACATGGAAATTGCATCGGAATTAAATAGAAAAGGCACATTGCCGACTTAAGTACAAGAAAACTGACTCTTCTTACTGTCTATGTTTTGAACCATTCCTGTGACACTAGTTATAGATTCCGATGCTTCACTTCAGGTTTACTGTATCCCTCTGACCTTCTTATTGATGATGAAACACTGAAGTTGCATCGGAATTAAATACAAAATGCACAATGCCGACTTAAGTACAAGAAAACTGACTCTTCATACTGTCTATGTTTTGAACCATTCCTGTGACACTTGTTATAGATTCCGATGCTTCACTTCAGGTTTACTGTATGCCTCTGACCTTCTTATTGACGACGAAACACAGAAATTGCATCGGAATTAAATACAAACATCACAATGCCGACTTAGGTACAAGAAAACTGTCTCATCTTACTATCTATGATTTGAACCATTCCTGTGACACTAGTTATAGATTCTGATGCTTCACTTAAGGTTTACTGTATCCCTCTGACCTCCTTATTGACGATGAAACACAGAAATTGCATTGGAGTTAAATACAAAAGGCACAATGCCGACCTAAGTACAAGAAAACTGACTCTTATTACTGTCTATGTTTAGAACCATTCATGTGACACTCGTTATAGATTCCGATGCTTTACTTCAGGTTTACTGTATCCCTCTGACCTTCTTACTGACGATGAAACACAGAAATTGCTTCGGAATTAAATACAAAAGGCACAATGCCGACTTAAGTACAAGATAACTGACACTTCTTACTGTCTATGATTTGAACCATTCCTGTGACACTAGTTATAGATTCCGATGCTTCACTTCAGGTTTACTTTATCCCTCCGACCTTCTTATAGACGATGAAACATAGAAATTGCATCGGAATTAAATAGAAAAGGCACATTGCCGACTTAAGTACAAGAAAACTGACTCTTCTTACTGTCTATGTTTTGAACCATTCCTGTGACACTAGTTATAGATTCCGATGCTTCACTTCAGGTTTACTGTATCCCTCTGACCTTCTTATTGATGATGAAACACTGAAATTGCATGGGAATTAAATACAAACTGCACAATGCCGACTTAAGTACAAGAAAACTGACTCTTCTTACTGTCTATGTTTTGAACCATTCCTGTGACACTTGTTATAGATTCCGATGCTTCACTTCAGGTTTACTGTATGCCTCTGACCTTCTTATTGACGACGAAACACAGAAATTGCATCGGAATTAAATACAAACATCACAATGCCGACTTAGGTACAAGAAAACTGACTCTTCTTACTGTCTATGTTTGAACCATTCCTCTGACACTAGTTATAGATTCTGCTGCTTCACTTCAGGTTTACTGTATCCCTCTGACCTCCTTATTGACGATGAAACACAGAAATTGCATTGGAATTAAATATAAAAGGCACAATGCCGACCTAAGTACAAGATAACTGACTCTTCTTACTGTCTAAGTTTTGAACCATTCATGTGACACTCGTTATCGATTCCGATGCTTTACTTCAGGTTTACTGTATCCCTCTGACCTTCTTACTGACGATGAAACACAGAAATTGCTTCGGAATTATATACAAAAGGCACAATGCCGACTTAAGTACAATAAAACTCACTCATCTTACTGTCTATGTTTTGAACCATTCATGTGACACTCGATATAGATTCCGATGCTTTACTTCAGGTTTACTGTATCCCTCTGACCTTCTTATTGACGATGAAACACAGAAATTGCTTCGGAATTAAATACAAAAGGCACAATGCCGACTTAAGTACAAGATAACTGACTCTTCTTACTGTCAAAGTTTTGAACCATTCCTGTGACACTAGTTATAGATTCCGATGCTTCACTTCAGGTTTACTGTATCCCTCCGACCTTCTTATAGACGATGAAACATGGAAATTGCATCGGAATTAAATAGAAAAGGCACATTGCCGACTTAAGTACAAGAAAACTGACTCTTCTTACTGTCTATGTTTTGAACCATTCCTGTGACACTAGTTATAGATTCCGATGCTTCACTTCAGGTTTACTGTATCCCTCTGACCTTCTTATTGATGATGAAACACTGAAGTTGCATCGGAATTAAATACAAAATGCACAATGCCGACTTAAGTACAAGAAAACTGACTCTTCATACTGTCTATGATTTGAACCATTCCTGTGACACTTGTTATAGATTCCGATGCTTCACTTCAGGTTTACTGTATGCCTCTGACCTTCTTATTGACGACGAAACACAGAAATTGCATCGGAATTAAATACAAACATCACAATGCCGACTTAGGTACAAGAAAACTGTCTCATCTTACTATCTATGATTTGAACCATTCCTGTGACACTAGTTATAGATTCTGATGCTTCACTTAAGGTTTACTGTATCCCTCTGACCTCCTTATTGACGATGAAAGACAGAAATTGCATTGGAGTTAAATACAAAAGTCACAATGCCGACCTAAGTACAAGAAAACTGACTCTTATTACTGTCTATGTTTAGAACCATTCATGTGACACTCGTTATAGATTCCGATGCTTTACTTCAGGTTTACTGTATCCCTCTGACCTTCTTACTGACGATGAAACACAGAAATTGCTTCGGAATTAAATACAAAAGGCACAATGCCGACTTAAGTACAAGATAACTGACACTTCTTACTGTCTATGATTTGAACCATTCCTGTGACACTAGTTATAGATTCCGATGCTTCACTTCAGGTTTACTTTATCCCTCCGACCTTCTTATAGACGATGAAACATAGAAATTGCATCGGAATTAAATAGAAAAGGCACATTGCCGGTTTAAGTAAAAGAAAACTGACTCTTCTTACTGTCTATGTTTTGAACCATTCCTGTGACACTAGTTATAGATTCCGATGCTTCACTTCAGGTTTACTGTATCCCTCTGACCTTCTTATTGATGATGAAACACTGAAATTGCATGGGAATTAAATACAAACTGCACAATGCCGACTTAAGTACAAGAAAACTGACTCTTCTTACTGTCTATGTTTTGAACCATTCCTGTGACACTTGTTATAGATTCCGATGCTTCACTTCAGGTTTACTGTATGCCTCTGACCTTCTTATTGACGACGAAACACAGAAATTGCATCGGAATTAAATACAAACATCACAATGCCGACTTAGGTACAAGAAAACTGACTCTTCTTACTGTCTATGTTTGAACCATTCCTCTGACACTAGTTATAGATTCTGCTGCTTCACTTCAGGTTTACTGTATCCCTCTGACCTCCTTATTGACGATGAAACACAGAAATTGCATTGGAATTAAATACAAAAGGCACAATGCCGACCTAAGTACAAGATAACTGACTCTTCTTACTGTCTATGTTTTGAACCATTCATGTGACACTCGTTATCGATTCCGATGCTTTACTTCAGGTTTACTGTATCCCTCTGACATTCTTACTGACGATGAAACACAGAAATTGCTTCGGAATTATATACAAAAGGCACAATGCCGACTTAAGTACAATAAAACTCACTCATCTTACTGTCTATGTTTTGAACCATTCATGTGACACTCGATATAGATTCCGATGCTTTACTTGAGGTTTACTGTATCCCTCTGACCTTCTTATTGACGATGAAACACAGAAATTGCTTCGGAATTAAATACAAAAGGCACAATGCCGACTTAAGTACAAGATAACTGACTCTTCTCACTGTCAATGTTTTGAACCATTCCTGTGACACTAGTTATAGATTTCGATGCTTCACTTCAGGTTTACTGTGTCCCTCTGAACTTCTTATTGACGACGAAACACAAAAATTGCATCAGAATTAAATATAAAACGCACAATGCCGACTTAAGTACAAGAAAACTGACTCTTCTCACTGTCTATGTTTTGAACTATTCCTGTGACACTAGTTATAGATTCCGATGCTTCACTTCAGGTTTACTGTATCCCTCTGACCTTCTTATTGACGATGAAACACAGAAATTGCGTCGGAATTAAATACAAAAGGCACAATGCCGACTTAAGTACAAGATAACTGACTCTTCTTACTGTCAATGCTTTGAACCAATCCTGTGACACTAGTTATAGATTCCAATGCTTCACTTCAGGTTTACTGTATCCCTCCGACCTTCTTATAGACGATGAAACATAGAAATTGCATCGGAATTAAATAGAAAAGGCACAATGCCGACTTAAGTACAAGAAAACTGACTCTTCTTACTGCCTATGTTTTGAACCATTCCTGTGGCACTAGTAATAGATTCCGATGGTTCACTTCAGGTTTACTGTATCCCTCTGACCTTCTTATTGATGATGAAACACTGAAATTGCATCGGAAATAATTACAAAATGCACAATGCCGATTTAAGTACAAGAAAACTGACTCTTCTTACTGTCTATGTTTTGAACCATACCTGTGACACTTGTTATAGATTCCGATGCTTCACTTCAGGTTTACTATATGCCTCTGACCTTCTTATTGACGATGAAACACAGAAATTGCATCGGAATTAAATACAAACGTCACAATGCCGACTTAAGTACAAGAAAACTGACTCTTCTTACTGTCTATCTTTTGTACCATTCCTGTGACACTAGTTATAGATTCTGATGCTTCACTTCAGGTTTACTGTATCCCTCTGACCTCCTTATTGACGATGAAACACAGAAATTGCATCGGAATTACATACAAAACGCACAATGCCGACCTAAGTACAAGAAAACTGACTCTTCTTACTGTCTATGTTTTGAACCATTCATGTGACACTCGTTATAGATTCCGATGCTTTACTTAAGGTTTACTGTATCCCTCTGACCTTCTTACTGACGATGAAACACAGAAATTGCTTCGGAATTAAATACAAAAGGCACAATGCCGACTTCAGTACAAGATAACGGACACTTCTTAATGTCTATGATTTGAACCATTCCTGTGACACCCATTCCTGTGACACCAGTTATAGATTCCGATGCTTCACTTCAGGTTTACTGTTTCCCTCTGACCTTCTTATTGACGATGAAATACAAAAATTGCATTGGAATTAAATATAAAACGCACAATGCCGACTAATGTACAAGAAAACTGACTCTTCTTACTGTCTATGCTTTGAACCATTCCTGTGACACTAGTTATAGATTCCGATGCTTCACTTCAGGTTTACTGTTTCCCTCTGACCTTCTTATTGACGATGAAACACAGAAATTGCGTCGGAATTAAATGCAAAAGGCACAATGTCGACTTAAGTACAAGAAAACTGACTCTTCTTACTGTCTATGTTTTGAACCATTACTGTGATACTAGTTATGGATTCCGATGCTTCGCTTCAGGTTCACTGTATCCCTCTGACCTTCTTTTTGACGATGAAACACAGAAATTGCATCGGAATTAAATACAAAAGGCACAATTCCGACTTAAGTACAAGAAAACTGACTCTTCTTAAATTTTTATGTTTTGAACCATTCCTGTGACACTAGTTATAGATTCCGATGCTTCACTTCAGGGTTACTGTATCCCTCTGACCTTCTTATTGACGATGAAACACAGAAATTGCATCGGAATTAAATACAAAAATCACAATGCCGACTTAAGTACAAGAAAACTGACTCTTCTTACTGTCTATGCTTTGAACCATTCCTGTGACACTAGTTATAGGTTCCGATGCTTCACTTCAGGTTCACT
Organism: Schistocerca piceifrons; assembly: GCF_021461385.2. Lineage (NCBI taxonomy): Eukaryota > Metazoa > Arthropoda > Insecta > Orthoptera > Acrididae > Schistocerca > Schistocerca piceifrons. The sequence goes on along the minus strand of NW_025728798.1, from coordinate 21,414 downwards.
GTATCCCTCTGACCTTCTTATTGACGATGAAACACCGAAATTGCATCGGAATTAAATACAAAACGCACAAGGCCGACTTAAGTACAATAAAACTCACTCTTCTTACTGTCTATGTTTTGAACCATTCATGTGACACTCGTTATAGATTCCGATGCTTTACTTCAGGTTTACTGTATTACTCTGACCCTCTTATTGACGATGAAACACAGAAATTGCTTCGGAATTAAATACAAAAGGCACAATGCCGACTTAAGTACAAGATAACTGACTCTTCTTACTGTCAATGTTTTGAACCATTCCTGTGACACTAGTTATAGATTCCGATGCTTCACTTCAGGTTTACTTTATCCCTCCGACCTTCTTATAGACGATGAAACATAGAAATTGCATCGGAATTAAATAGAAAAGGCACATTGCCGACTTCAGTACAAGAAAACTGACTCTTCTTACTGTCTATGTTTTGAACCATTCCTGTGACACTAGTTATAGATTCCGATGCTTCACTTCTCCGACCTTCTTATAGACGATGAAACATAGAAATTGCATCGGAATTAAATAGAAAAGGCACATTGCCGACTTCAGTACAAGAAAACTGACTCTTCTTACTGTCTATGTTTTGAACCATTCCTGTGACACTAGTTATAGATTCCGATGCTTCACTTCAGGTTTGCTGTATCCCTCTGACCTTCTTATTGATGATGAAACACTGAAATTGCATCGGAATTAAATACAAAATGCACAATGCCGACTTAGGTACAAGAACACTGACTCTTCTTACTGTCTATGTTTGAACCATTCCTCTGACACTAGTTATAGATTCTGCTGCTTCACTTCAGGTTTACTGTATCCCTCTGACCTCCTTATTGACGATGAAACACAGAAATTGCATTGGAATTAAATACAAAAGGCACAATGCCGACCTAAGTACAAGATAACTGACTCTTCTTACTGTCTATGTTTTGAACCATTCATGTGACACTCGTTATCGATTCCGATGCTTTACTTCAGGTTTACTGTATCCCTCTGACCTTCTTACTGACGATGAAACACAGAAATTGCTTCGGAATTATATACAAAAGGCACAATGCCGACTTAAGTACAATAAAACTCACTCATCTTACTGTCTATGTTTTGAACCATTCATGTGACACTCGATATAGATTCCGATGCTTTACTTCAGGTTTACTGTATCCCTCTGACCTTCTTATTGACGATGAAACACAGAAATTGCTTCGGAATTAAATACAAAAGGCACAATGCCGACTTAAGTACAAGATAACTGACTCTTCTTACTGTCAATGTTTTGAACCATTCCTGTGACACTAGTTATAGATTCCGATGCTTCACTTCAGGTTTACTGTATCCCTCCGACCTTCTTATAGACGATGAAACATGGAAATTGCATCGGAATTAAATAGAAAAGGCACATTGCCGACTTAAGTACAAGAAAACTGACTCTTCTTACTGTCTATGTTTTGAACCATTCCTGTGACACTAGTTATAGATTCCGATGCTTCACTTCAGGTTTACTGTATCCCTCTGACCTTCTTATTGATGATGAAACACTGAAGTTGCATCGGAATTAAATACAAAATGCACAATGCCGACTTAAGTACAAGAAAACTGACTCTTCTTACTGTCTATGTTTTGAACCATTCCTGTGACACTTGTTATAGATTCCGATGCTTCACTTCAGGTTTACTGTATGCCTCTGACCTTCTTATTGACGACGAAACACAGAAATTGCATCGGAATTAAATACAAACATCACAATGCCGACTTAAGTACAAGAAAACTGTCTCATCTTACTGTCTATGTTTTGAACCATTCCTGTGACACTAGTTATAGATTCTGATGCTTCACTTAAGGTTTACTGTATCCCTCTGACCTCCTTATTGACGATGAAACACAGAAATTGCATTGCAGTTAAATACAAAAGGCACAATGCCGACCTAAGTACAAGAAAACTGACTCTTATTACTGTCTATGTTTTGAACCATTCATGTGACACTCGTTATAGATTCCGATGCTTTACTTCAGGTTTACTGTATCCCTCTGACCTTCTTACTGACGATGAAACACAGAAATTGCTTCGGAATTAAATACAAAAGGCACAATGCCGACTTAAGTACAAGATAACTGACACTTCCTGCTGTCTATGATTTGAACCATTCCTGTGACAGTAGTTATAGATTCCGATGCTTCACTTCAGGTTTACTGTTTCCCTCTGACCTTCTTATTGACGATGAAACACAAAAATTGCATCGGAATTAAATATAAAACGCACAATGCCGACTTAAGTACAAGAAAACTGACTCTTCTTACTGTCTATGCTTTGAACCATTCCTGTGACACTAGTTATAGATTCCGATGCTTCACTTCAGGTCTGCTGTATCCCTCTGACCTTCTTATTGACAATGAAACACAGAAATTGCGTCGGAATTAAATACAAAAGGCACAATGCCGACTTAAGTACAAGAAAACTGACTCTTCTTACTGTCTATGATTTGTACCATTCCTGTGACACTAGATATAGATTCCGATGCTTCACTTCAGGTTTACAGTATCCCTCTGACCTTCTTATTGACGATGAAACACAGATATTGCATCGGAATTAAACACAAAACGCACAATGCCGACTTAAGTACAAGAAAATTGACTCTTCTTACTCTCCATATTTTGAACCATTCCTGTGACACTAGATATAGTTTCCGATGCTTCACTTCAGGTTTACTGTATTCTTCTGAAGTTCTTATTGACGATGAAACACAGAAATTGCATCGGAATTAAATACAATAGGCACAATGCCGACTTAAGTACAAGAAAACTGACTCTTCTTACTGTGTAAGTTTTGATCCATTCTTGTGACACTAGTTATAGAATCCTATGCTTCACTTCAGGTTTACTGTGTCCCTCTGACCTTCTTATTGACGATGAAACACAGAAATTGCATCGGAATTAAATAGACAAGTCACAATGCTGACTTAAGTACAAGAACAGTGACTATTCTTACTGTCTATGTCTTGAACCATTCCTGTGACACAAGTTATAGATTCCGATGCTCCACTTTAGGTCTACTGTATACCTCTGACCTTCTTATTGACGATGAAAAACAGATATTGCATCGGAAATAAATACAAAAGGCACAATGCCGACTTAATTACAAGAAAAATGACTCTTCTTACTGTCTATGTTTTGAACCATACCTGTGACACTAGTTATAGATTCCGATGCTTCACTTCAGGTTTACTGTATACCTCTGACCTTCTTATTCACGATGAATCACAGAAATTGCATCGGAATTAAATACAAAAGGCACAATGCTGACTTAAGTACAAGAAAAATGACTCTTCTTACTGTCTATGTTTTGAACCATTCATGTGACACTAGTTATTGATTCCGATGCTCCACTTCAAGTTTTCTGTATCCCTTTGACCTTCTTATTGACGATGAAACACAGAAATAGCATCGGAATTAAATACAAAAGGCACAAGGCCGACTTCAGTACAAGAAAACTGACTCTTCTTACTTTCTATGTTTTGAACCATTCCTGTGACACTAGTTATAGATTCCGATGCTTCACTTCAGGTTTACTGTATCCCTCTGACCTTCTTATTGACGATGAAACACAGAAATTACATCGGTATTAAATATAAAAGGCACAATGCCGATTTAAGTACAAGAAAACTGACTCTTGTTACTGTCTATGTTTTGAAACATTACTGTGACACTTGTTATAGATTCCGATGCTTCACTTCAGGTTCACTGTATCCCTCTGACCTTCTTTTTGACGATGAAACACAGAAATTGCATCGGAATTAAATACAAAATGCACAATTCCGACTTAAGTACAAGAAAACTGACTCTTCTTACTGTCTATGTTTTGAACCATTCCTGTGACACTAGTTATAGATGCCGATTCTTCACTTCAGGTTTACTGTATGCCTCTGACTTTCTTATTGACTATGAAACACTGAAATTGCATCGGAATTAAATACAAGAGGCACAATGCCGACTTAACTACAAGAAGACTGACTCTTCTTACTGTCTATGCTTTGAACCATTCCTGTGACACTAGTTATAGATTCCGATGCTTCACTTGAGGTTTACTGTATCCCTCTGACCTTCTTATTGACGAGGGAACTCAAAAATTGCATCGGAATTAAATACAAAAGGCACAATGCCGACTTAAGTACAAGAAAACTGACTCCTCTTACTGTCTATGTTTTGAACCATTCCTGTGACACCAGTTATAGATTCCGATGCTTCACTTCAGGTTTACTGTATGCCTCTGACCTTCTTAGTGACGATGAAACACAGAATTTGCTTCGGAATTAAATACAAAAGGCACAATGCTGACTTAAGTACAAGAAAACTGACTCTTCTTACTGTCTATGTTTTGAACCATTCATGTGACACTAGTTATGGATTCCGATGCTTCACTTCAGGTTTACTGTATCCCTCTGACCTTCTTATTGACGATGAAAGACAGAAATTGCATCGGAATTAATACAAAAGGCACAATGCCGACTTAAGTACAAGGAAACTGACTCTTCTTACTGTCTATGTTTTGAACCATTCCTGTGACACTAGTTATAGATTCCGATGCTTCACTTCAGGTTTACTGTATGCCTCTGACCTTCTTATTGACAATGAAACACAGAAATTGCATCGGAATTAAATACAAACATCACAATGCCGACTTAGGTACAAGAAAACTGACTCTTCTTACTGTCTATGTTTTGAACCATTCCTGTGACACTTGTTATAGATTCCGATGCTTCACTTCAGGTTTACTGTATGCCTCTGACCTTCTTATTGACGACGAAACACAGAAATTGCATCGGAATTAAACACAAACATCACAATGCCGACTTAGGTACAAGAAAACTGACTCTTCTTACTGTCTATGTTTGAACCATTCCTCTGACACTAGTTATAGATTCCGATGCTTCACTTAAGGTTTACTGTATGCCTCTAACCTCCTTATTGACGATGAAACACAGAAATTGCATCGCAATTAAATACAAAAGGCACAATGCCGACCTAAGTACAAGATAACTGACTCTTCTTACTGTCTATGTTTTGAACCATTCATGTGACACTCGATATAGATTCCGATGCTTTACTTCAGGTTTACTGTATCCCTCTGACCTTCTTATTGACGATGAAACACAGAAATTGCTTCGTAATTAAATACAAAAGGCACAATGCCGACCTAAGTACAAGATAACTGACTCTTCTTACTGTCAATGTTTTGAACCATTCCTGTGACACTAGTTACAGATTCCGATGCTTCACTTCAGGTTTACTGTATCCCTCCGACCTTCTTATAGACGATGAAACATAGAAATTGCATCGGAATTAAATAGAAAAGGCACATTGCCGACTTAAGTACAAGAAAACTGTCTCTTCTTACTGTGTATGTTTTGAACCATTCCTGTGACACTAGTTATAGATTTCGATGCTTCACTTCAGGTTTACTGTATCCCTCTGACCTTCTTATTGATGATGAAACACTGAAGTTGCATCGGAATTAAATACAAAATGCACAATGCCGACTTAAGTACAAGAAAACTGACTCTTCTTACTGTCTATGTTTTGAACCATTCCTGTGACACTAGTTATAGATGCCGATGCTTCACTTCAGGTTTACTGTATGCCTCTGACCTTCTTATTGACGACGAAACACAGAAATTGCATCGGAATTAAATACAAACATCACAATGCCGACTTAGGTACAAGAAAACTGACTCATCTTACTGTCTATGTTTTGAACCATTCCTCTGACACTAGTTATAGATTCTGATGCTTCACTTCAGGTTTACTGTATCCCTCTGACCTCCTTAATGACGATGAAACACAGAAATTGCATTGGAGTTAAATACAAAAGGCACAATGCCGACCTAAGTACAAGAAAACTGACTCTTCTTACTGTCTATGTTTTGAACCATTCATGTGACACTCGCTATAGATTCCGATGCTTTACTTCAGGTTTACTGTATCCCTCTGACCTTCTTACTGACGATGAAACACAGAAATTGCTTCGGAAATAAATACAAAAGGCACAATGCCGACTTAAGTACAAGATAACTGAAACTTCTTACTGTCTATGGTTTGAACCATTCTTGTGACACTACTTATAGATTCCGATGCTTCACTTGAGGTTTACTGTTTCCCTCTGACCTTCTTATTGACGATGAAACACAAAAATTGCATCGGAATTAAATATAAAACGCACAATGCCGACTTAAGTACAAGAAAACTGACTCTTCTTACTGTCTATGCTTTGAACCATTCCTGTGACACTAGTTATAGATTCCGATGCTTCACTTCAGGTCTACTGTATCCCTCTGACCTTCTTATTGACGATGAAACACAAAAATTGCATCAGAAAATAATACAAAAGGCACAATGCCGACTTAAGTACAAGAAAACTGACTCTTCTTACTGTCTATGTTTGAACCATTCCTGTGACACTAGTCATAGATTCCGATGCTTCACTTCAGGTTTACTGTATCCCTCTGACGTTCTTATTGACGATGATACACAGAAATTGCATCGGAATTAAATAGAAAATTCACAATGCAGACTTAAGTACAGAACACTGACTCTTCTTACTGTCTATGTCTTGAACCATTCCTGTGACACAAGTTATACATTCCGATGCTCCACTTTAGGTCTACTGTATCCCTCTGACCTTCTTATTGACGATGAAAAACAGATATTGCATCGGAAATAAATACAAAAGGCACAATGCCGACTTAATTACAAGAAAAATGACTCTTCTTACTGTCTATGTTTTGAACCATACCTGTGACACTAGTTATAGATTCCGATGCTTCACTTCAGGTTTACTGTATACCTCTGACCTTCTTATTCACGATGAATCACAGAAATTGCATCGGAATTAAATACAAAAGGCACAATGCTGACTTAAGTACAAGAAAACTGACTCTTCTTACTGTCTATGTTTTGAACCATTCAAGTGACACTAGTTATAGATTCCGATGCTACACTTCAAGTTTTCTGTATCCCTCTAACCTTCTTATTGACGATGAAACACAGAAATAGCATCGGAATTAAATACAAAAGGCACAAGGCCGACTTCAGTACAAGAAAACTGACTCTTCTTACTGTCTATGTTTTGAACCATTCCTGCGACACTAGTTATAGATTCCGATGCTTCACTTCAGGTTTACTGTATCCCTCTGACCTTCTTATTGACGATGAAACACAGAAATTACATCGGTATTAAATATAAAAGGCACAATGCCGATTTAAGTACAAGAAAACTGACTCTTCTTACTGTCTATGTTTTGAACCATTACTGTGACACTAGTTATAGATTCCGATGCTTCACTTCAGGTTCACTGTATCCCTCTGACCTTCTTTTTGACGATGAAACACAGAAATTGCATCGGAATTAAATACAAAAGGCACAATTCCGACTTAAGTACAAGAAAACTGACTCTTCTTACTGTCTATGTTTTGAACCATTCCTGTGACACTAGTTATAGATGCCGATGCTTCACTTCAGGTTTACTGTATGCCTCTGACTTTCTTATTGACTATGAAACACTGAAATTGCATCGGAATTAAATACAAGAGGCACAATGCCGTCTTAACTACAAGGAGACTGACTCTTCTTACTGTCTATGCTTTGAACCATTCCTGTGCAACTAGTTATAGATTCCGATGCTTCACTTGAGGTTTACTGTATCCCTCTGACCTTCTTATTGACGATGAAACACAAAAATTGCATCGGAATTAAATACAAAAGGCACAATGCCGACTTAAGTACAAGAAAACTGACTCCTCTTACTGTCTATGTTTTGAACCATTCCTGTGACACCAGTTATAAATTCCGATGCTTCACTTCAGGTTTACTGTATGCCTCTGACCTTCTTAGTGACGATGAAACACAGTATTTGCTTCGGAATTAAATACAAAAGGCACAATGCTGACTTAAGTACAAGAAAACTGACTCTTCTTACTGTCTATGTTTTGAACCATTCATGTGACACTAGTTATGGATTCCGATGCTTCACTTCAGGTTTACTGTATCCCTCTGACAATCTTATTGACGATGAAACACAGAAATTGCATCGGAATTAAATACAAAAGGCACAATGCCGACTTAAGTACAAGAAAACTGACTCTTCTTACTGTCTATGTTTTGAACCATTCCTGTGACACAAGTTATAGATTCCGATGCTTCATTTCAGGTTCACTGTATCCCTCTGAACTTCTTATTGACAATGAAACACCGAAATTGCATCGGAGTTGATACAAAAGGCACAATGCCGACTTAAGTACAAGAAAATTGACTCTTCTTACTGTCTATGTTTTGAACCATTCCTGTGACACTAGTTATAGATTCCGATGCTTCACTTCAGGGTTACTGTATCCCACTGACCTTCTTATTGACGATGAAACACAGAAATTGCATCGGAATTAAATACAAACATCACAATGCCGACTTAAGTACAAGAAAACTGACTCTTCTTACTGTCTATGTTTTGAACCATTCCTGTGACACTAGTTATAGATTCCGATGCTTCATTTCAGGTTTACTGTATCCCTCCGACCTTCTTATAGACGATGAAACATAGAAATTGCATCGGAACTAAATAGAAAAGGCACAATGCCGACTTAAGTACAAGATAACTGACTCTCCTTACTGTCTATGTTTTGAACCATTCATGTGACACTAGTTATAGATTCCGATGCTTCACTTCAGGTTTACTGTATCCCTCTGACCTCCTTATTGACGATGAAACACAGAAATTGCATCGGAATTAAATACAAAAGGCACAATGCCGACTTAAGTACAAGAAAACCGACTCTTCTTACTGTCTATGTTTTGAACCAATCCTGTGACACTAGTTATAGATTCCGATGCTTCATTTCAGGTTCACTGTATCCCTCTGAACTTCTTATTGACGATGAAACACCGAAATTGCATCGGAATTAATACAAAAGGCACAATGCCGACTTAAGTACAAGAAAACTGACTCTTCTTACTGTCTAAGCTTTGAACCATTCCTGTGACATTTGTTATAGATTCCGATGCTTCACTTCACGTTTACTGTATGCTTCTGACCTTCTTATTGACGATGAAACACAGAAATTGCATCGGAATTAAATACAAACATCACAATGCCGACTTAAGTACAAGAAAACTGACTCTTCTGACTGTCTATGTTTTGAACCATTCATGTGACACTCAATATAGATTCCGATCCTTTACTTCAGGTTTACTCTATCCCTCTGACCTTCTTACTGACGATGAAACACAGAAATTGCTTCGGTATTAAATACTAAAGGCACAATGCCGTCTTAAGTACAAGATAACTGACACTTCTTACTGTCTGTGATTTGAACCATTTCTGTGACACTAGTTATAGATTCCGATGCTTCACTTCAGGTTTACTGTGTCCCTCTGAACTTCTTATTGACGATGAAACACAAAAATTGCATCAGAATAAAATATAAAACGCACAATGCCGACTTAAGTACAAGAAAACTGACTCTTCTAACAGTCTATGCTTTGAACCATTCCTGTGACACTAGTTATAGATTCCGATGCTTCACTTCAGGTTTACTGAATCCCTCTGACCTTCTTATTGACGATGAAACACAGAAATTGCGTCGGAATTAAATACAAAAGGCACAATGCCGACTTAAGTACAAGATAACTGACTCTTCTTACTGTCAATGCTTTGAACCATTCCTGTGACACTAGTTATAGATTCAAATGCTTCACTTCAGGTTTACTGTATCCCTCCGACCTTCTTATAGACGATGAAACATAGAAATTGCATCGGAATTAAATAGAAAAGGCACAATGCCAACTTAAGTACAAGAAAACTGACTCTTCTTACTGTCTATGTTTTGAACCATTCCCATGACACTAGTTATAGATTCCGATGCTTCACTTCAGGTTAACTGTATCCCTCTGACCTTCTTATTGACGATGAAACTCAGAAATTGCGTCGGAATTAAATACAAAAGGCACAATGCCGACTTAAGTACAAGATAACTGACTCTTCTTACTGTCAATGCTTTGAACCATTCCTGTGACACTAGTTATAGATTCAAATGCTTCACTTCAGGTTTACTGTATCCCTCCGACCTTCTTATAGACGATGAAACATAGAAATTGCATCGGAATTAAATAGAAAAGGCACAATGCCAACTTAAGTACAAGAAAACTGACTCTTCTTACTGTCTATGTTTTGAACCATTCCTGTGACACTTGTTATAGATTCCGATGCTTCACTTCACGTTTACTGTATGCTTCTGACCTTCTTATTGACGATGAAACACAGAAATTGCATCGGAATTAAATACAAACATCACAATGCCGACTTAAGTACAAGAAAACTGACTCTTCTGACTGTCTATGTTTTGAACCATTCATGTGACACTCAATATAGATTCCGATCCTTTACTTCAGGTTTACTCTATCCCTCTGACCTTCTTACTGACGATGAAACACAGAAATTGCTTCGGTATTAAATACTAAAGGCACAATGCCGTCTTAAGTACAAGATAACTGACACTTCTTACTGTCTGTGATTTGAACCATTTCTGTGACACTAGTTATAGATTCCGATGCTTCACTTCAGGTTTACTGTGTCCCTCTGAACTTCTTATTGACGATGAAACACAAAAATTGCATCAGAATAAAATATAAAACGCACAATGCCGACTTAAGTACAAGAAAACTGACTCTTCTAACAGTCTATGCTTTGAACCATTCCTGTGACACTAGTTATAGATTCTGATGCGCCACTTCAGGTTTACTGTATCCCTCTGACCTCCTTATTGACGATGAAACACAGAAATTGCATCGGAATTACATACAAAACGCACAATTCCGACCTAAGTACAAGAAAACTGACTCTTCTTACTGTCTATGTTTTGAACCATTCATGTGACACTCGTTATAGGTTCCGATGCTTCACTTCAGGTTTACTGTATCCCTCTGACCTTCTTATTGACGATGCAACACAGAAATTACATCGGTATTAAATATAAAAGGCACAATGCCGATTTAAGTAAAAGAAAACTGACTCTTCTTACTGTCTATGTTTTGAACCATTCATGTGACACTCGTTATAGGTTCCGATGCTTCACTTCAGGTTTACTGTATCCCTCTGACCTTCTTATTGACGATGAAACACAGAAATAGCATCGGAATTAAATACAAAAGGCACAAGGCCGACTTCAGTACAAGAAAACTGACTCTTCTTACTGTCTATGTTTTGAACCATTCCTGCGACACTAGTTATAGATTCCGATGCTTCACTTCAGGTTTACTGTATCCCTCTGACCTTCTTATTGACGATGAAACACAGAAATTACATCGGTATTAAATATAAAAGGCACAATGCCGATTTAAGTACAAGAAAACTGACTCTTCTTACTGTCTATGTTTTGAACCATTACTGTGACTCTAGTTATAGATTCCGATGCTTCACTTCAGGTTCACTGTATCCCTCTGACCTTCTTTTTGACGATGAAACACAGAAATTGCATAGGAATTAAATACAAAAGGCACAATTCCGACTTAAGTACAAGAAAACTGACTCTTCTTACTGTCTATGTTTTGAACCATTCCTGTGACACTAGTTATAGATGCCGATGCTTCACTTCAGGTTTACTGTATGCCTCTGACTTTCTTATTGACTATGAAACACTGAAATTGCATCGTAATTAAATACAAGAGGCACAATGCCGACTTAACTACAAGGAGACTGACTCTTCTTACTGTCTATGCTTTGAACCAGTCCTGTGCAACTAGTTATAGATTCCGATGCTTCACTTGAGGTTTACTGTATCCCTCTGACCTTCTTATTGACGATGAAACACAAAAATTGCATCGGAATTAAATACAAAAGGCACAATGCCGACTTAAGTACAAGAAAACTGACTCCTCTTACTGTCTATGTTTTGAACCATTCCTGTGACACCAGTTATAAATTCCGATGCTTCACTTCAGGTTTACTGTATGCCTCTGACCTTCTTAGTGACGATGAAACACAGTATTTGCTTCGGAATTAAATACAAAAGGCACAATGCTGACTTAAGTACAAGAAAACTGACTCTTCTTACTGTCTATGTTTTGAACCATTCATGTGACACTAGTTATGGATTCCGATGCTTCACTTCAGGTTTACTGTATCCCTCTGACAATCTTATTGACGATGAAACACAGAAATTGCATCGGAATTAAATACAAAAGGCACAATTCCGACTTAAGTACAAGAAAACTGACTCTTCTTACTGTCTATGTTTTGAACCATTCCTGTGACACTAGTTATAGATTCCGATGCTTCATTTCAGGTTCACTGTATCCCTCTGAACTTCTTATTGACAATGAAACACCGAAATTGCATCGGAATTAATACAAAAGGCACAATGCCGACTTAAGTACAAGAAAATTGACTCTTCTTAATGTCTATGTTTTGAACCATTCCTGTGACACTAGTTATAGATTCCGATGCTTCACTTCAGGGTTACTGTATCCCACTGACCTTCTTATTGACGATGAAACACAGAAATTGCATCGGAATTAAATACAAACATCACAATGCCGACTTAAGTACAAGAAAACTGACTCTTCTTACTGTCTATGTTTTGAACCATTCCTGTGACACTAGTTATAGATTCCGATGCTTCACTTCTGGTTTACTGTATCCCTCCGACCTTCTTATAGACGATGAAACATAGAAATTGCATCGGAATTAAATAGAAAAGGCACAATGCCGACTTAAGTACAAGAAAACTGACTCTTCTTACTGTCTATGTTTTGAACCATTCCTGTGACACTAGTTATAGATTCCGATGCTTCATTTCAGGTTTACTGTATCCCTCCGACCTTCTTATAGACGATGAAACATAGAAATTGCATCGGAATTAAATAGAAAAGGCACAATGCCGACTGAAGTACAAGATAACTGACTCTTCTTACTGTCTATGTTTTGAACCATTCATGTGACACTAGTTATAGATTCCGATGCTTCACTTCAGGTTTACTGTATCCCTTTGACCTCCTTATTGACGATGAAACACAGAAATTGCATCGGAATTAAATACAAAAGGCACAATGCCGACTTAAGTACAAGAAAACCGACTCTTCTTACTGTCTATGTTTTGAACCATTCCTGTGACACTAGTTATAGATTCCGATGCTTCATTTCAGGTTCACTGTATCCCTCTGAACTTCTTATTGACGATGAAACACCGAAATTGCATCGGAATTAATACAAAAGGCACAATGCCGACTTAAGTACAAGAAAACTGACTCTTCTTACTGTCTAAGCTTTGAACCATTCCTGTGACACTTGTTATAGATTCCGATGCTTCACTTCACGTTTACTGTATGCTTCTGACCTTCTTATTGACGATGAAACACAGAAATTGCATCGGAATTAAATACAAACATCACAATGCCGACTTAAGTACAAGAAAACTGACTCTTCTGACTGTCTATGTTTTGAACCATTCATGTGACACTCAATATAGATTCCGATCCTTTACTTCAGGTTTACTGTATCCCTCTGACCTTCTTACTGACGATGAAACACAGAAATTGCTTCGGTATTAAATACTAAAGGCACAATGCCGTCTTAAGTACAAGATAACTGACACTTCTTACTGTCTGTGATTTGAACCATTTCTGTGACACTAGTTATAGATTCCGATGCTTCACTTCAGGTTTACTGTGTCCCTCTGAACTTCTTATTGACGATGAAACACAAAAATTGCATCAGAATAAAATATAAAACGCACAATGCCGACTTAAGTACAAGAAAACTGACTCTTCTAACAGTCTATGCTTTGAACCATTCCTGTGACACTAGTTATAGATTCCGATGCTTCACTTCAGGTTTACTGAATCCCTCTGACCTTCTTATTGACGATGAAACACAGAAATTGCGTCGGAATTAAATACAAAAGGCACAATGCCGACTTAAGTACAAGATAACTGACTCTTCTTACTGTCAATGCTTTGAACCATTCCTGTGACACTAGTTATAGATTCAAATGCTTCACTTCAGGTTTACTGTATCCCTCAGACCTTCTTATAGACGATGAAACATAGAAATTGCATCGGAATTAAATAGAAAAGGCACAATGCCAACTTAAGTACAAGAAAACTGACTCTTCTTACTGTCTATGTTTTGAACCATTCCCATGACACTAGTTATAGATTCCGATGCTTCACTTCAGGTTAACTGTATCCCTCTGACCTTCTTATTGATGATGAAACACTGAAATTGCATCCAAATTAAATACAAAATGCACAATGCCGACTTAAGTACAAGAAAACTGACCCTTCTTACTGTCTATGTTTTGAACCATTCCTGTGACACTAGTTATAGATTCTGATGCGCCACTTCAGGTTTACTGCATCCCTCTGACCTCCTTATTGACGATGAAACACAGAAATTGCATCGGAATTACATACAAAACGCACAATTCCGACCTAAGTACAAGAAAACTGACTCTTCTTACTGTCTATGTTTTGAACCATTCATGTGACACTCGTTATAGGTTCCGATGCTTCACTTCAGGTTTACTGTATCCCTCTGACCTTCTTATTGACGATGAAACACAGAAATTACATCGGTATTAAATATAAAAGGCACAATGCCGATTTAAGTAAAAGAAAACTGACTCTTCTTACTGTCTATGTTTTGAACCATTCATGTGACACTCGTTATAGGTTCCGATGCTTCACTTCAGGTTTACTGTATCCCTCTGACCTTCTTATTGACGATGAAACACAGAAATAGCATCGGAATTAAATACAAAAGGCACAAGGCCGACTTCAGTACAAGAAAACTGACTCTTCTTACTGTCTATGTTTTGAACCATTCCTGCGACACTAGTTATAGATTCCGATGCTTCACTTCAGGTTTACTGTATCCCTCTGACCTTCTTATTGACGATGAAACACAGAAATTACATCGGTATTAAATATAAAAGGCACAATGCCGATTTAAGTACAAGAAAACTGACTCTTCTTACTGTCTATGTTTTGAACCATTACTGTGACACTAGTTATAGATTCCGATGCTTCACTTCAGGTTCACTGTATCCCTCTGACCTTCTTTTTGACGATGAAACACAGAAATTGCATCGGAATTAAATACAAAAGGCACAATTCCGACTTAAGTACAAGAAAACTGACTCTTCTTACTGTCTATGTTTTGAACCATTCCTGTGACACTAGTTATAGATGCCGATGCTTCACTTCAGGTTTACTGTATGCCTCTGACTTTCTTATTGACTATGAAACACTGAAATTGCATCGGAATTAAATACAAGAGGCACAATGCCGACTTAACTACAAGGAGACTGACTCTTCTTACTGTCTATGCTTTGAACCATTCCTGTGCAACTAGTTATAGATTCCGATGCTTCACTTGAGGTTTACTGTATCCCTCTGACCTTCTTATTGACGATGAAACACAAAAATTGCATCGGAATTAAATACAAAAGGCACAATGCCGACTTAAGTACAAGAAAACTGACTCCTCTTACTGTCTATGTTTTGAACCATTCCTGTGACACCAGTTATAAATTCCGATGCTTCACTTCAGGTTTACTGTATGCCTCTGACCTTCTTAGTGACGATGAAACACAGTATTTGCTTCGGAATTAAATACAAAAGGCACAATGCTGACTTAAGTACAAGAAAACTGACTCTTCTTACTGTCTATGTTTTGAACCATTCATGTGACACTAGTTATGGATTCCGATGCTTCACTTCAGGTTTACTGTATCCCTCTGACAATCTTATTGACGATGAAACACAGAAATTGCATCGGAATTAAATACAAAAGGCACAATGCCGACTTAAGTACAAGAAAACTGACTCTTCTTACTGTCTATGTTTTGAACCATTCCTGTGACACTAGTTATAGATTCCGATGCTTCATTTCAGGTTCACTGTATCCCTCTGAACTTCTTATTGACAATGAAACACCGAAATTGCATCGGAATTAATACAAAAGGCACAATGCCGACTTAAGTACAAGAAAATTGACTCTTCTTACTGTCTATGTTTTGAACCATTCCTGTGACACTAGTTATAGATTCCGATGCTTCACTTCAGGGTTACTGTATCGCACTGACCTTCCTATTGACGATGAAACACAGAAATTGCATCGGAATTAAATACAAACATCACAATGCCGACTTAAGTACAAGAAAACTGACTCTTCTTACTGTCTATGTTTTGAACCATTCCTGTGACACTAGTTATAGATTCCGATGCTTCATTTCAGGTTTACTGTATCCCTCCGACCTTCTTATAGACGATGAAACATAGAAATTGCATCGGAATTAAATAGAAAAGGCACAATGCCGACTTAAGTACAAGATAACTGACTCTTCTTACTGTCTATGTTTTGAACCATTCCTGTGACACTAGTTATAGATTCCGATGCTTCACGTCTGGTTTACTGTATCCCTCCGACCTTCTTATAGACGATGAAACATAGAAATTGCATCGGAATTAAATAGAAAAGGCACAATGCCGACTTAAGTACAAGAAAACTGACTCTTCTTACTGTCTATGTTTTGAACCATTCCTGTGACACTAGTTATAGATTCCGATGCTTCATTTCAGGTTTACTGTATCCCTCCGACCTTCTTATAGACGATGAAACATAGAAATTGCATCGGAATTAAATAGAAAAGGCACAATGCCGACTTAAGTACAAGATAACTGACTCTTCTTACTGTCTATGTTTTGAACCATTCATGTGGCACTAGTTATAGATTCCGATGCTTCACTTCAGGTTTACTGTATCCCTCTGACCTCCTTATTGACGATGAAACACAGAAATTGCATCGGAATTAAATACAAAAGGCACAATGCCGACTTAAGTACAAGAAAACCGACTCTTCTTACTGTCTATGTTTTGAACCATTCCTGTGACACTAGTTATAGATTCCGATGCTTCATTTCAGGTTCACTGTATCCCTCTGAACTTCTTATTGACGATGAAACACCGAAATTGCATCGGAATTAATACAAAAGGCACAATGCCGACTTAAGTACAAGAAAACTGACTCTTCTTACTGTCTAAGCTTTGAACCATTCCTGTGACACTTGTTATAGATTCCGATGCTTCACTTCACGTTTACTGTATGCTTCTGACCTTCTTATTGACGATGAAACACAGAAATTGCATCGGAATTAAATACAAACATCACAATGCCGACTTAAGTACAAGAAAACTGACTCTTCTGACTGTCTATGTTTTGAACCATTCATGTGACACTCAATATAGATTCCGATCCTTTACTTCAGGTTTACTGTATCCCTCTGACCTTCTTACTGACGATGAAACACAGAAATTGCTTCGGTATTAAATACTAAAGGCACAATGCCGTCTTAAGTACAAGATAACTGACACTTCTTACTGTCTGTGATTTGAACCATTTCTGTGACACTAGTTATAGATTCCGATCCTTCACTTCAGGTTTACTGTGTCCCTCTGAACTTCTTATTGACGATGAAACACAAAAATTGCATCAGAATAAAATATAAAACGCACAATGCCGACTTAAGTACAAGAAAACTGACTCTTCTAACAGTCTATGCTTTGAACCATTCCTGTGACACTAGTTATAGATTCCGATGCTTCACTTCAGGTTTACTGAATCCCTCTGACCTTCTTATTGACGATGAAACACAGAAATTGCGTCGGAATTAAATACAAAAGGCACAATGCCGACTTAAGTACAAGATAACTGACTCTTCTTACTGTCAATGCTTTGAACCATTCCTGTGACACTAGTTATAGATTCAAATGCTTCACTTCAGGTTTACTGTATCCCTCAGACCTTCTTATAGACGATGAAACATAGAAATTGCATCGGAATTAAATAGAAAAGGCACAATGCCAACTTAAGTACAAGAAAACTGACTCTTCTTACTGTCTATGTTTTGAACCATTCCCATGACACTAGTTATAGATTCCGATGCTTCACTTCAGGTTAACTGTATCCCTCTGACCTTCTTATTGATGATGAAACACTGAAATTGCATCCAAATTAAATACAAAATGCACAATGCCGACTTAAGTACAAGAAAACTGACCCTTCTTACTGTCTATGTTTTGAACCATTCCTGTGACACTAGTTATAGATTCTGATGCGCCACTTCAGGTTTACTGCATCCCTCTGACCTCCTTATTGACGATGAAACACAGAAATTGCATCGGAATTACATACAAAACGCACAATTCCGACCTAAGTACAAGAAAACTGACTCTTCTTACTGTCTATGTTTTGAACCATTCATGTGACACTCGTTATAGGTTCCGATGCTTCACTTCAGGTTTACTGTATCCCTCTGACCTTCTTATTGACGATGAAACACAGAAATTACATCGGTATTAAATATAAAAGGCACAATGCCGATTTAAGTAAAAGAAAACTGACTCTTCTTACTGTCTATGTTTTGAACCATTCATGTGACACTCGTTATAGGTTCCGATGCTTCACTTCAGGTTTACTGTATCCCTCTGACCTTCTTATTGACGATGAAACACAGAAATAGCATCGGAATTAAATACAAAAGGCACAAGGCCGACTTCAGTACAAGAAAACTGACTCTTCTTACTGTCTATGTTTTGAACCATTCCTGCGACACTAGTTATAGATTCCGATGCTTCACTTCAGGTTTACTGTATCCCTCTGACCTTCTTATTGACGATGAAACACAGAAATTACATCGGTATTAAATATAAAAGGCACAATGCCGATTTAAGTACAAGAAAACTGACTCTTCTTACTGTCTATGTTTTGAACCATTACTGTGACACTAGTTACAGATTCCGATGCTTCACTTCAGGTTCACTGTATCCCTCTGACCTTCTTTTTGACGATGAAACATAGAAATTGCATCGGAATTAAATACAAAAGGCACAATTCCGACTTAAGTACAAGAAAACTGACTCTTCTTACTGTCTATGTTTTGAACCATTCCTGTGACACTAGTTATAGATGCCGATGCTTCACTTCAGGTTTACTGTATGCCTCTGACTTTCTTATTGACTATGAAACACTGAAATTGCATCGGAATTAAATACAAGAGGCACAATGCCGACTTAACTACAAGGAGACTGACTCTTCTTACTGTCTATGCTTTGAACCATTCCTGTGCAACTAGTTATAGATTCCGATGCTTCACTTGAGGTTTACTGTATCCCTCTGACCTTCTTATTGACGATGAAACACAAAAATTGCATCGGAATTAAATACAAAAGGCACAATGCCGACTTAAGTACAAGAAAACTGACTCCTCTTACTGTCTATGTTTTGAACCATTCCTGTGACACCAGTTATAAATTCCGATGCTTCACTTCAGGTTTACTGTATGCCTCTGACCTTCTTAGTGACGATGAAACACAGTATTTGCTTCGGAATTAAATACAAAAGGCACAATGCTGACTTAAGTACAAGAAAACTGACTCTTCTTACTGTCTATGTTTTGAACCATTCATGTGACACTAGTTATGGGTTCCGATGCTTCACTTCAGGTTTACTGTATCCCTCTGACAATCTTATTGACGATGAAACACAGAAATTGCATCGGAATTAAATACAAAAGGCACAATGCCGACTTAAGTACAAGAAAACTGACTCTTCTTACTGTCTATGTTTTGAACCATTCCTGTGACACTAGTTATAGATTCCGATGCTTCATTTCAGGTTCACTGTATCCCTCTGAACTTCTTATTGACAATGAAACACCGAAATTGCATCGGAATTAATACAAAAGGCACAATGCCGACTTAAGTACAAGAAAATTGACTCTTCTTACTGTCTATGTTTTGAACCATTCCTGTGACACTAGTTATAGATTCCGATGCTTCACTTCAGGGTTACTGTATCGCACTGACCTTCCTATTGACGATGAAACACAGAAATTGCATCGGAATTAAATACAAACATCACAATGCCGACTTAAGTACAAGAAAACTGACTCTTCTTACTGTCTATGTTTTGAACCATTCCTGTGACACTAGTTATAGATTCCGATGCTTCATTTCAGGTTTACTGTATCCCTCCGACCTTCTTATAGACGATGAAACATAGAAATTGCATCGGAATTAAATAGAAAAGGCACAATGCCGACTTAAGTACAAGATAACTGACTCTTCTTACTGTCTATGTTTTGAACCATTCATGTGACACTAGTTATAGATTCCGATGCTTCACTTCAGGTTTACTGTATCCCTCTGACCTCCTTATTGACGATGAAACACAGAAATTGCATCGGAATTAAATACAAAAGGCACAATGCCGACTTAAGTACAAGAAAACCGACTCTTCTTACTGTCTATGTTTTGAACCATTCCTGTGACACTAGTTATAGATTCCGATGCTTCATTTCAGGTTCACTGTATCCCTCTGAACTTCTTATTGACGATGAAACACCGAAATTGCATCGGAATTAATACAAAAGGCACAATGCCGACTTAAGTACAAGAAAACTGACTCTTCTTACTGTCTAAGCTTAGAACCATTCCTGTGACACTTGTTATAGATTCCGATGCTTCACTTCACGTTTACTGTATGCTTCTGACCTTCTTATTGACGATGAAACACAGAAATTGCATCGGAATTAAATACAAACATCACAATGCCGACTTAAGTACAAGAAAACTGACTCTTCTGACTGTCTATGTTTTGAACCATTCATGTGACACTCAATATAGATTCCGATCCTTTACTTCAGGTTTACTGTATCCCTCTGACCTTCTTACTGACGATGAAACACAGAAATTGCTTCGGTATTAAATACTAAAGGCACAATGCCGTCTTAAGTACAAGATAACTGACACTTCTTACTGTCTGTGATTTGAACCATTTCTGTGACACTAGTTATAGATTCCGATGCTTCACTTCAGGTTTACTGTGTCCCTCTGAACTTCTTATTGACGATGAAACACAAAAATTGCATCAGAATAAAATATAAAACGCACAATGCCGACTTAAGTACAAGAAAACTGACTCTTCTAACAGTCTATGCTTTGAACCATTCCTGTGACACTAGTTATAGATTCCGATGCTTCACTTCAGGTTTACTGAATCCCTCTGACCTTCTTATTGACGATGAAACACAGAAATTGCGTCGGAATTAAATACAAAAGGCACAATGCCGAGTTAAGTACAAGATAACTGACTCTTCTTACTGTCAATACTTTGAACCATTCCTGTGACACTAGTTATAGATTCAAATGCTTCACTTCAGGTTTACTGTATCCCTCCGACCTCCTTATAGACGATGAAACATAGAAATTGCATCGGAATTAAATAGAAAAGGCACAATGCCAACTTAAGTACAAGAAAACTGACTCTTCTTACTGTCTATGT